>NC_041390.1:538756087-538804325 GCF_002162155.2 Triticum dicoccoides
AAATGATAAAAACTTCAAAAAAATAAAATCCTTCGAGAGGTAGTTATATTACTACATCTACTAGTTAGGAAAATTAAAAAACTTAAATTTGGACATGTTTTGCAAAAAATGTAGGGAAAATGTAAAACGGCTATAACTTTTGCATACGATGTCGGAAAAAAACGTATAATATATCAAAATGTTCGGAACGAAAATACGCATCCGATGGAGACCGCCTACAGCCTGTTTGCAAATTTTTAGAATCCTAAAATTCTAAAAGGAAAAAAAGTTATGCTCAAATTTCATTTTTTTGAAATTTTGTTAAATCTGGTCAAACTATGGTCAAACTACTTATTCAAGAAGTATTAGTGTTACTATATAATTGTTCAAGAATATTAGTGTTACTAAATAATTATTTCAGTTTTTTTGAATTTTGGTCAACTATGGTCAAACTGTGGTCAAACTGTGGTCAAACTACTTATTCAAGAAATATTAGTGTTACTAAATAATTATTGATTTTTAGAACAATAGTTTAAAACTCAAACAGTGAAATGTGTGACTTCATGCTCAAGCTAAATTCCTGAGGGTTAATAGGATTGACATCTTACTATTGTCCGGAAAACAACAAGTGCAGACTTGGAAACGAGGGAGAATAGAACCCGGAAGTTAAGCGTGCTCAGGTTGGAGTAGTGAGAGGATGGGTGACCGTTCGGGAAGTTAGAGGATTTGGAATGATGAGGGGTGATTAGATATTAGAGGTTAAATTGAGCAGTGATGATGGGTGATTAGAGATTAGAGGTTAAAATAATTCAGAAATTTGAAATTCAAAAAAAATTCAAAAAAAATCATAAAATTTCCTTTAGTACCGGTTGGTGTTACCAATCGGGACTAAAGGTGGACCTCCAGGCAGCGGCCACGTGGAGGGCCTTTAGTCTCGGTTCCAGTTAGAACCGGGACTAAAGGGGGAGGCTTTAGTACCGACCCTTTAGTCCCGGTTCCAGAACCGGGACTAAAGGCCCTTATGAACCTGGACTAAAGGCCCTTTTTCTACTAGTGATAAGAAGCATGAACAATTGGATCATTATAAGTGACAATCTTTTCTTCAACTTTAATAGGTGCAGCTACTTTTACTTCTATGGGAGGATGATATTTAAACCACTTCTCCTTGGGGAGATCAACATAAGTAGCAAAAGATTCACAGAAAAAAGCTACTATTTCGGAGTCAAGTCCATATTTAGTGCTAAACTTACGGAAAACATCGGTATCCATAAAAGATTTAACACAATCAAACCTAGGTGTCATGCCTGACTCCTTACCTTTGTCGAGGTCCCAACCTTCAGAGTTGCGTTTAATTCTTTCCAATAAATCCCATTTAAATTCAATAGTCTTCATCATAAAAGAGCCAGCACAAGAAGTATCAAGCATGGTGCGATTGTTATCAGAAAGTCGAGCATAAATTTTTTCAATAATCATTTCTCTTGAGAGCTCATGATTGGGGCATGAACATAACATTGATTTAAGCCTCCCCCAAGCTTGAGCGATGCTTTCTCCTTCGTGAGGCCAAAAATTATATATATATATATATATATTTATATAAAATTGCGATCACGATGAACAAGATGCATAGGATAAAACTTCTGATGAAATTCCAATTTCAAGCGTTTGTAATTCTAGGACCCCATATCATCACATAGCCTATACCATGTCGATGCATCTCCCTTCAAAGATAAAGGGAAGACCTTCTTCTTAACAACATCTCTGGGTACACCAGCAAGCTTAAATAATCCACAAACTTCATCCACATATATCAGATGCTCATCAGGATGTTTTGTTCCATCTCCTAAAAAAGGATTAGCTAGCAGTTTTTCTATCATACCCGAAGGAATTTCAAGGCAGACATTTTCATTTTCATTTTCACTCCCCGACAACGGCGTCAGAAAAGAGTCTTGATGACCCACAAGTATAGGGGATCTATCATAGTCCTTTCGATAAGTAAGAGTGTCGAACCCAACGAGGAGCAAAAGGAAATGATAAGAGGTTTCTAGCAAGGTATTCTCTGCAAGTACTGAAATAAGTGGTAACATATAGTTTTGTGATAGGATAATTTGTAACTAGCAACAAATAACAAAAGTAAATAAGGTGCAGCAAGGTGGCCCAATCCTTTTTATAGCAAAGGACAAGCCTGGACAAACTCTTATATAGAGAAAAGCGCTCCCGAGGACACATGGGAATATCATCAAGCTAGTTTTCATCACGCTCATATGGTTCGCGTTCGGTACTTTGATAATTTGGTATGTGGGTGGACCAGTGCTTGGGTGCTGCCCTTACTTGGACAAACATCCCACTTATGATTAACCTCTATTGCAATCATCCGCAACTACAACAAAATTATTAAGGTAAACCTAACCATAGCACGAAACATATGGATCCAAATCAGCCCCTTACGAAGCAACGCATAAACTAGGGTTTAAGCTTCTGCCACTCTAGCAACCCATCATCTACTTATTACTTCCCAATGCCTTCCTCTAGGCCCAAACAATGGTGAAGTGTCATGTAGTCGACGTTCACATAACACCACTAGAGGACAGACAACATACATCTCATCAAAATATCGAACGAATACCAAATTCAAATGACTATTAATAGGAAGACTTCTCCCATGTCCTCAGGAACGTCGTAACTACTCACAAAGCATAAACATGTTCATAATCAGAGGGGTATCAATAAGCATATAGGATCTGAACATATGATCTTCCACCAAATAAACCAACTAGCATCAACTACAAGGAGTAATTAACACTACTAGCAACCTACTAGTACTAATCTCGAACTTGGAGACAAGAATTGGATACAAGAGATGAACTAGGGTTTTGAGAGGAGATGGTGCTGATGAACATGTTGATGGAGATTGCCCTCTCGCGATGAGAGGAGCGTTGGTGATGATGATGGCGATGATTTCCCCCTCCCAGAGGGAAGTTTCCCCGGCAGAACAGCTCTGCTGGAGCCATAGATTGGTTCCGTCTCGTGGCGGTGGAGTTTCGTCCGAGAAGATGGCTTCCTATTTTTTCCATCGAAAGACTTCATATAGCAGAAGATGGCCATCGGAGGTCCACCAGGGGGCCCACGAGGTAGGGGGACACGCCCAGGGGGGTAGGGCGTGCCCCCACCCTCTTGGGTAGGGTGTGCCCCCCTGGTGAACTTCTTCCGCTGAGTATTTTTTATATATTCTGAAAACGCCTTCCGTGAAGTTTCAGGGATTTTGGAGCTGTACAGAATAGGTCTATAATATTTTCTCCTTTTTCAGCCCATAATCCCAGCTGCCAGCATTCTCCCTCTTTATGTAAACCTTGTAAAATAAGAGAGAATAGGTGATGTAGGGTGGAACCCTAGATGGACGATCTTTCACGAAAGGAGCGGATCCCAACGATGAACACGAAGAACACGGGAGAGAAAACGAGGGGAAACACAAGAGAATCACTCAACCAACAAGAAATAGTCACACATGTGCTAGATCCTCGAAACACAAAGAGATACACGATCCAAATCCAACAAAGGATGATACATAGGGTAACCGGTTCTTCTCCGTGAGGAGGTCTTGAATCCACAAGGGGATCTTCCTGTAAAGGGGCCTTGAATCCAAGGTGGATCTTCTCCGAAGAGGGGCCGCAGTCTCTCTCAAGGAGTAGATCCGATATGGATGAGCGAAGCTCTATCTCTCAAATAAGCTATCACAACGCTAACCCTAGCTAGGAGGAGATGGGGGAGTATATATAGTGTTAGCCCACGAAGGGGCAAGTGAGAGGGGGGATACATGGGCCTCTGGCCCGTTCACTATGCGCAGACAGGCGCCGGATGTCCGGGCTGGGGGCCGGATGTCCGGGGCTTCGTGAGGCGCCGGATGTTCGGGCCTCGGGCCGGATGTCCGGGCTGGAGTGGACGATTCTTCTGCTCTCTAGATAGCATGCGCCTGATTTCCGTGTAGGCTCCGGATGTCCGGCCCATCGCGGGGCGCCGGATGTCCGGGGGTCGGCCGGATGTCCAGCCACTGTAGAGTCGCCTGGCTTCGGTCTCTCTCTGGTCTTCTTCTGGTCGGTGGCGCTGGATGTCCGGGCTCCTGCCGGATGTCCGACCGCTGTAGCTCCACGGCGACTCCACTTGAGGCACTTCTTGATCCGCTTCCGTGTGGACTTGGTGTATGACTCGAGCATCTCCATGGTTGTCTCCTTGGTTCCTAAGCACATGTAGCGTCTTTGCATTAGGTAGCAACCATGTCTCGTACGAGTGGAAAGGGGAAGCATGTAGGAATGGGTTCACCTTTGGTCCAATGGCGTATGCTCGAGTGTACATGGGGATGATCGTAGGATGCTCCGCATCATCTCCCCTCCCTTGGGAAAGATCCGACCTCGGATCGTGATCCTCATCACCATGGAAACGGTTGTTGTTGATGAACTTATAGTTGGATGGAGTTGAAGACATTGCGTAATCCAAGTACTCCAAGGTGTCGCAATGCTCAATGTCGTGGCAAGAGTGGAGGTTCGAAGGTGCATCCAATAAGTTCGAGCGCTCCTCAATGTGAAGGTCCATAGAGCCAATCTTCAATGCCGCTCCTCCATTCGCGAGATGTACTATGTAGACAACAAGAAGGAAACAACAATGAAAGAGTGACCCATCCAATATGCATATTTGAGGATGGCTCAAAGGGAAGGAGTTCACCTTTAGGAGATTCTCACAAATGTTGGTGTTGCACATCGTGTATGCCTTCACATGACTAAAATGTGTCATGACGGTATCGCCTTGTGAATCCTTCAAAATGAAAGAACAAAACAAACACTCAGAAAAACAAATGAGGTTAGAGGAAGTGCAAAACTTATCATTCGTGTGGGAAGATACCCAACAAGTGTATGCATCATGCTCATCATAAGAAAGGACAAGGGAGCATTTCATAGTATGAAGGCATATGATGCGAGAACAACCAAATGCAATAGGTTCAACCAAACAAGCATGCATCACAAGTAAAGTGTCCAAGTCTCCACAATCAATAGATGCAACAATTGGAGGCAAGAGACAATGAACAAAATATATCATGTGAGAGGCATGAACATATATGTCATCAACCCAAGAAAGCAAGTAATAATGGAACATGGGTGATGCATCAAAGCAAGCAATCATAGTGATCAACTCAAGCAAGCTAGTAGTGCGAAGATGCAATGTACTAGGAGGAATCGTGGCAAGCATGTCATGTGTGCAAATAGTGGGCATATATAATGCACATGACATTTCACAAGCATAAAGGCAAGGTATGAGCAAAATAGCATCAATAGCATGGGGCACATGATAAACATGGCAATAGCAACAAGGATCTCCACCAAGCATGCAAATACACATAGAAGTAGTATAATGGTGAATCACATGTAAGTGCAAGCAAGGGTCACAATTGCATGGCAAAATCATGTAAAGAGGCATAACATGCAAAGTGAACATGATAGAATGGGCATAAGGTGACAAGTGGTAAATAGCCCATAGCCGTGTGAGAGACAAGTAGAAAAGATGCGCGTAGTCTTTGTGCGAAAAGAACGGTGGTAAGGATAGTTCACGGGATCCCAAGTCATCTTTGCTCTCAAGAGCTCGTTTCGTCAATTCTTGGGATTAAGAGGTTGATGAGTATACGTGTGTACCTACACAAAACAAAGACAAAGGGAAAATTGTGTGTGCGTGGTAGATGTACACATCATCCATCGTGATGCGCACGTGCTTGTGTTGGTTAGCACAAAATATCCAATGCTCAAACAAATGAGATGTGTGATATGGAAACACGTCATCCATCATGATAGGTTTGTTGTTATGTATAGCATAATGGAGACTCAAATTGTGTAATGCATCACAAGAAATATGTAGAGCATTGTTATTCATGGAATGCATATGGTGCAAGCAATTATGAGAATCATGCAATGTATGGAATGCATCAAAATCTCCTAATATGTATGAGGAAACTATGGAGGTCTCCTCATGAGCATTAATGGAAACATCACACGGAGAAGATTGACAACATCCCAAACAATGCATATTTGGAAGAATGTGATCATGGCATGGCATAGTAGATGAATTGCGCAAATCATGTAAAGGAAGCATAGCAATATCATCACATGAAAAACAAAAGCCAATGACCATCATCTCGTCATCTATGCCATTAGTGCAAATGGGATTTATGGTAATGGGGCATGCATAGTCACTATGTTGAGATTGAAATGATGCGATATGGGATATCTCACTCATAGCATATGACAAGGTTAATGGATTGTCAAACATGACGTGACCAAAAGAATTGTCACAAGAAATCCTATGGAGCATAGCATCACAACTAGGCAAATCAACATGCTTGTCATCATATTTATCATAAATAGGTAAGTCATGACATGAGGAAGTCGCACTAGCATGAAGCATGGGAATAGGTGTGTCAACATCATGCAAGCAATCATTGTCATGATAGTCCACTAGTGGGACAAGAGCATCACCTTCACCTATGTTACGTTTGTCATTCCACTCATGTGGTGTAGGTGAGGTGGGTAAGATCGAATGGTGGTCAAGATCATCATTGTGATGGAACCATGTGGGGGGTGCATCATATTCCACCATGGCCATCGTCTTGTCCAAAGGTAGGATGTAGTCGTCGCGAATCGGCGCATCATCATATATGGGACCTAGCACCAAATGAGAAGACACAATATAGGTAGAGGTCAAGTCATTAGTGTTGAAAGTGGCCTCACATGACCTATCAACTATCTCGCTCTCTCTATGTGGTGGTTCACTCACTCCCTCAAAATAGGTGCACTCAAACTCACATATGGTGGAGTCACTCATCTCACTCAAATGATGGGGGTTGTGGCTCTCCTCACATGGGAATTGTGGCAACACATATATGGGGCTAGTGGTGAAGTTACTCTCACTCTCAATATGGTGGCAAAAGTCACTCAAGTCGTCATACGTTGCCGTGGTCGAAGGGAAAATCCCATGCTCAACCATCTCATCGTCGTCGCCATGGATGAAGGCCGAAGATGGCACATCATCACTCTCCTCGAAGACCAAAGATAAGGTCTCATGAGTGGTCTCGTAGCTTGACTCGGAGTATGAGTCCAATATGGGCGCCGTCTTCATGTTGTTGAAGAGGTTTGCGCTCGTCACCGTGGTCGAAGGGGTTGGCCCTAGCTCGACCTTCTTGTCGTCGTCTTGTTGTAGGAGGTCCATATGATGTGGCACCTCATAGCTCGTCTCCATGACCGAAGGGAATGTCCCATGCTCGGCCATCTTCCTTGGGGGGCTTCCGAAGATGAAAGTGTCGCCCTCGCTCGTAGGTGGTCGCCACGTTGGTGAAGATGTCGATGTAGGCGAACTCATGGGAGGTAGGTGAATATGTCGTACGTCCGAAGGCGAAGATGCCTTGATAGCACTTGGCGAAGATGCCGGAGTGGTTGTTGTAGCCGTAGCTCCGTCTTGGTGGTGCTCATCTCGCGGTCTTCTCTTGTGGTCATGAAGTTTGGACTTGGCGTCAAGTAGAGCTTGTTGGAACTTGTAGGTAGGTTCATCTCGAGCATCTTCATGTTGATGGTGTCGTTGTCGTGCTTGAGCTCGGTGGCGTTCATTGTCATCGTGCACATGATGCTTGGAGGTGACTTGCCCTTCATGACGAGGTGGATCACGAACGTGATGGTGGTCGCCATGGAGATGTGGACGTGGACGACTTGTGCTTGTGTCGCTTGGGCGCTCCGAAGAGGATCGATGTGCTTGCCGCCACCCTGAAGATGATGAAGGGGAAGTAGACTTGATCAAGGCCCGAATCTCTTCCATCCTTGCATCTTGCTCCTTCTTTTGTGCGGAAAGCTTGTTGTCGATGTAGTCCCTTTTCCTCGCTTCAAAGTGGCGAATGTCAATGGAGAGGTTCTCAATGCGCTCTCGCAATCTTGATTGTGCGCCTTGCATTTGTCGTTGTAGATCGAAGATTGACGCTTTGGTGATGTAGGTGTTCACGCCGTCGTTGTTGTGGAAGACCGGAGATGTAATGCCTTGCCGATCCATCACTCCAAGAGAAAATTGTGAGTGGTAGAAAGAGAAGAATGAATACCAAATGTACCTTGACCGAAGTTGAAAGTGAATCAATGATCACTCCAATGTGGACAAGGAAATATCACAATTGGTACCAATTCTTGTCGGTTTCGCACACCTACACAAATAAGGCTTATGGTGGAGCTCGGTGAGGATAGTGGCACAAAAATTTGATGTAAAATGTTAGCAAGAGTCAATAATGTTGAAAGAGATTCACAAATTCGCAAGTGAAACAAGTAGACCAATAGCAATATGTGGCACACGGAAACACACACACGGATAGATAAATGGGGTCGTGCAACCAAGGATGAGCACAAAATGTGGAATCCACGGAAAATGCTCTTGTTGCACAACTCTAGAGAGACGCTAGCACGATTGCTCAATAGGCGGATACGACACTTGTGCACAACCTATAGGAGACAAAAATGCAACGTCTTCTATCCCAAGTATGCTATGTATATATGGTTCCCGGTGTTATGATCCAAGATGATCTTATATGACAATGTGGTATGATGCTATGGCAGTTGCTTACAAGCTCTTTGTTAACTCTTTTTCTTTGCTTAAAAGCTTTATTCTCTCTTTGTTTGGATGACCACTTTGCGAAATGCACAAACCAAGATAGCTATTGTGCATATGCAGGAACAAACTTGAGGCACAAGGGATGATATGATACCGATATGATATGGTATGTATGCAATGTATGGTGTATATCACTAATGTGGACAAGTAACGTTGCCGGCAATACTCAAATGGCTAGTCTCGATAGGCAAGGAACGCAAAATGGGCTAGGGGTTATCAATGCAATGGCAAGGGAATATACAATGGAGGGATACCCCGATACATAGATGATATGGAGGTTACCGTCCTTGGCGATGATGAGTGGCGGTGATCTTGATGGAGATACCAAGATGATGGAGACTCATCCCTAAGTACCCGAAACACCTTAGGAAACAGAAACACCGCGAACTCAAAATCTCAAATGTCAAATGGTGGTAGCGGGAATGTGGTGGTGGTTGCGGAAGCTCAATGGGATTGCGGAAATGGCAATGATGGGTTGTGGAGTACGCAATGCGGAATTCGAGGGTCAGGTGGTGGACTATACACGGTGTCGGAGTTGGAAGCGCGGTCCCTAAGTAGCCGAAACACCTTAGGAGACACAACTCACAACACAAACAAAATTGGGTTAAGTTGGGATGGTGGAAGTGTATGATGGTTAAGCCTATGCGGGAGTTATGGTGGTGGTGGTGGTTGATGAAGATGTAACCGTCCCTAAGTAGCCTAAACACCTTAGGAGAGTCGAATCACAACTCAAACAACCTCAAATGCAAAGGGGGGCAAAATTGGTTAGGTTGTGGAAGTCGGTGGTGGAGTAGCGGAGGATGTGGTGGAAGCCCTAGGAAAAGATGCCAAAGTTCCAAAACTTTGATGGAGTTAAATGGTTTTGGTAGTATTTTTGTTGGAAGGGGGATGTCAAGAGCTTTTCAACGAGCTAAAGAACGTCAAAAACGGACTCCGGATGAATTAGTTATGCACAAATCGGTGAAACGGGAAAAGCTGAAATGTACAGGGGTCGGACATTCGGGGCTCGGGCCGGATATCCGGGACCTGATGTCCAGAACCGCGCGCGAAATGCGCTCCAGGAGCCGGATGTCTGGGCTAATGGCCGGATTTCCGGGGTGGCCAGATGTCCGGGGCTCGGGCCGGATGTCCGGGCTCCAAATCCGAGGATGAACTTGAGGAACTTGATTTGTGGGCGGAAATTGATGATTTCGAGGTCAAAATTGGAGAGATTTCGTGGATGGAAAGTGGGGAAACTTGGGGAAATGCTAGATCCACTCGAAACCAAGCAAATCCATGGATCAAAATCAACAAAACTTCCTCACACCAACAAATCACAAAAAAAATTGGGGCTATTTTGGTGGGGATTTTCGAAATTGGGGAAGAACAAAACAAAATTAGGCTAGAAAACACAATGGGGAGGCTCTGAAATCGTGATCAACCTAAGCTCTGATCCAAGATGATGTAGGGTGGAACCATAGATGGCCGATCTTTCATGAAAGGAGCGGATCCCAACGATGAACACGAAGAACACGGGAGAGAAAACGAGGGGAAACACAAGAGAATAACTCAACCAACAAGAAATAGTCACACATGTGCTAGATCCTCGAAACACAAAGAGATACACGATCCAAATCCAACAAATGATGATACATAGGGTAACTGGTTCTTCTCCATGAGGAGATCTTGAATCCACAAGGGGATCTTCCCGTAAAGGGGCCTTGAATCCAAGGTGGATCTTCTCCAAAGAGGGGCCGCAGTCTCTCTCAAGGAGTAGATCCGATATGGATGAGCGAAGCTCTATCTCTCAAATGAGCTATCACAACGCTAACCCTAGCTAGGAGGAGATGGGGGAGTATATATAGTGTTAGCCCACGAAGGGGCAAGTGAGAGGGGGGATACATGGGCCTCTAGCCCGTTCACTATGCGCAGACAGGCGCCAGATGTCCGGGTTGGGGGCCGGATGTCCGGGGCTTCGCGAGGCGCCGGATGTCCGGGCCTCGGGCCGGATGTCCGGGCTGGAGTGGCCGATTCTTCTACTCTTTGCATAGCATGCGCCGGATTTCCGGGCAGGCGCCGAATGTCCGGCCCGTCGCCAGGGCGCCGGATGTCCGGGGGTCGGCCGGATGTCCGGCCGCTGTAGAGTCGCCTGGCTTCAGTCTCTCTCTGGTCTTCTTCTGGTTGGTGGCGCCGGATGTTCGGGCTCCTGCCGGATGTCCGGCCGCTGTAGCTCTGCGGCGACTCCACTTGAGGCACTTCTTGATCCGCTTCCGTGTGGACTTGGCGTATGACTCGAGCATCTCCATGGTCGTCTCCTTGGTTCCTAAGCACATGTAGCGTCTTTGCATTAGGTAGCAACCATGTCTCGTACGAGTGGAAACGGGAAGCATGTAGGAACGGGTTCACCTTAGGTCCAATGGCATATGCTCGAGTGTACATGGGGATGATCGTAGGATGCTCCGCATCAATAGGTGTAAGTATTGTGACATAATGTGTAATAACAACCCATTATGCAATAAATATCGATATAAAAGCATGATGCAAAATGGACGTATCAGGAATATCGGTAAGCGTCAAGAGATGCCTATGAACTATTCACTTGCTATTGAACCTTTTGATGTTTTGGGATTTGATTACATGGGACCTTTTCCTTCCTCTAATGGGTATACACATATTTTGGTTGCTGTTGATTATGTTACTAAATGGGTAGAAGCTATTCCACCAGTAGTGCTGATCACAACACCTCTATTAAAATGCTTAAGAAAGTTATATTTTTCCCAAGGTTTGGAGTTCCTAGATATTTAATGACTGGTGGTGGTTCACACTTTATTAATGGTGCTTTCCGTATGATGCTTGCTAGGTATGATGTTAACCATAGAATTGCATCACCCTATCATTCTTAGTCTAGTGGTCAAGTCAAACTCAGCAATAGAGAAAAAAAATAATTTTGCAAAAGACTGTCAATAGGTCCAGGAAGAATTGGTCTAAGAAATTTGATGATGCACTTTGGGCTTATAGAACAGCATATAAAAATCCTATGGGTATGTATCCTTATAAAATGGTTTATGGAAAAGCTTGTCATTTGCCTCTTGAGTTAGAACACAAAGCATATTGGGCAGTTAAAGAACTCAACTATGATTTCAAACTTGCTGGTGAAAAGAGGTTATTTGATATAAGCTCATTAGATGAATGGAGAACCCCAAGCATATGAAAATGCAAAGTTATTTAAATAAAAAGTTAAAAGATGGCATGACAAAATAATTCAAAAACATGAGTTTAAAGTCGGAGAATATGTTCTGTTGTACAACTATCATTTCAGGTTTACCGGTCCGATGCCATCAAAATAAATAATTCCGAAGGTACTAACCCGAAGGTTGTCAATGGATAATAAACAAACCATTATGTCTCAAGTACGCTTATTAATGTTGAAAGCAATATTATCCAAACTTTGACACCAGAAGAACACTTAAAAGAGTCCTTCCGAAACACTCTAGAATCGTCAAAATAAGGAGGTACGTGATACAGTAAGTAAACGGACTCCAAAAAATCCACAAAAATATTTTTATCGGTTTTTGGAATATTTTAAAATTTTGTAAATAAAGAAACTTCTAGGAAGTATACCCTGGTGGGCACAATACACCAGGGCGCGCCAGGCAAGGTTGGTGCGCACAGGTGGGTTGTGCCCACCTAGGGCACCTCCCGTACACCGTTTTTCTTCCATGTGCTTGTGATCCAAGATAAAAAAATCTATATATACTTCCCGAACCTATTAACCACCGTATCGCGGAGAAAATCTTCTGTTCTCTTTTCTTGCCGTTTCTGGTCAGATTTGTCAAGCTAGGCATCATGTCTTCCTGCTCCTCCAACCACATGGAAGAGGATGCTTTTCTGATGAAGATCGAGACAAAGAGGGAGGAGCCCACGGACGCTAACAAGGGAGACGAGGGCAAGGAAACTACCATAGATCCATCCCCAGTGGCAACACAAGCACTATTGGCTAAGGAGGAGGAGGAATATATTCTTAAACCCTATCTTACTCACCTTACTCGTGCTGAGATTGAAGCTTTTCGTGTCTTTGAAGCAATTCGTATACAAAATAAGCATCTCACTCATGAAAATATTCTGCATCAAGAGCATATTGCCTATTTCTGGAGCGTTATCCGTTGGCTGTAGGATCTCTTGACCCTTAAGGACAAGATCTCTTCTTCACCAGCAAAGGAGAACTAAGTATTGGGTATGGGCACCCCTTGGCTTCCGCCAAGCTTGGGTGAGGTGCCCCGGTACCGTATCATCCCACTATCTTTTTACTTTTACTTATCTTACTTAAATCTTTTGCTTAGAAGAATAAAGTTTAGTTCAATCTTTTCTTCTTTTTGAGTTTGCTTAGTGATCTATCATTGTTATCATGTGCGAGTTACGTAATAAAGTTAGTTTGAGTTTTTGCTTTCTTTATTTTCATGTTGCTAATAAAGAAAAGAAATAATAAGGAAATAAAAAAGAACGGAGATAAATAAAAGAAGGGAAATCAGTCAATAAGATTATAAACTAATCCTATGGTAGGTGATAGCACCACATAAGGAAAATTATAAGTAAGAAAATTTTATTATAGATTGACAAACATAGCATTAGTCAATGATGCAACTCATGAAAGAATTAATAAGGGAAGGGAAGATTCACATATAAATATACTATCCTAGAAATCTTTTGTGATTGTGAACCCTCATCAAAATATTATATGCCAAAATTGTTGACATTGGACAAGGAAGACAACTTAATGGTTTATGTTTGTTTATATTCACATAGAAGTCATATTGTGATAGATCCTTCAACATGTGGTGTTTGCCCCTATCTTTGCTAGCCAAAAGTTCCATACTAGGTAGAGATACTACTTGTGCATCCAAAAACCCTTAAACCCAAATCTTTTTTCAAGTGTCCACCATACCTACCTAGGGATTGAATAAGATCCCTCAAGTAAGTTGTCATCGGTGCAAAAAGGCAATAACAATTGCTTCTAAATATGTAAGATCATTTAGTGTAAGAGAAAATTGAGTGTTGTACGAACTTGGATGACAAAGAATAAACGCGATAGACTGCATAATAAAGGTTGTCATCTTAAGGGGCACTACAACATGATGTTGTCTTGCACTAAGGGATTGTGCATGCAAACAAATAAAGCGCATGGCAACCTCTGCCTCCCTCTACGAAGGGCCTATCTTTTACTTATATGTATTTACTTTTATGCAAAGAGTCAAAGTTTTCCTTCTATTCCTTTTTATTTATTCTTTTGGCAAGCATCATGTGGCGAGGAAAGATCTAGGCACACATGTCCAGTTGAATATAGATAGCATGAGTTTTTATTGTTGACATCACCCTTGAGGTGAGTAAGTTGGGAGGCGAAACTATAAGCCCCTATCTTTTCTATGTGTCCAGTTGAAACGTTTTGTTCACGAGTACAAGGTGAGTGTTAGCAATCATATAAGACTATATGATGGTTCAGTATGTGGACTTGCCTAAAGGCTCTGATACGTGAACCTTTCTGAAAAGATAATGAATTTTAGTTGCAAATTTGACTGAGGACTTAGTTTGTTGGTTACTAATTAATAGAGTTTTTGCTTTATACTTCAATTTTGTGGTGAACTGTGACTTATTCATAGGAAGTATATGATGTAAGTTCTATGATAAAAGTCTTATGTTAAATTTTGTTGCTATTCTAATAATCAACATGATGCTTCTGTGTCCGTATTTTGTTTTTATCGACACCTCTCTCTCAAAGCATGGGGACATGTTTTTCGATTTCGGTACTCACTTGAGGACAAGCGAGGTCTAAGCTTGGGGGAGCTGATACGTCCATTTTGCATCATGTTTTCTTACTGTTATTTATATTGTTTTTATCCATAATAATGCTTTTTGGAGTAATTATAATGCCTTTTCTCTCATAATTTACAAGGTACGCACCAAGAGGGAGAATTCCGGCAGTTGGAAATGTGGACCTGAAAAAGCTATGTCAGGCCACCTATTCTGCACAACTCCAAATGGGCTGAAACTTTACAGAGATTTTTTATGGAATATATAAGAAATATTGGAGCCAATAAGTACCAAAGGGGGTCCACCAGGTGGGCACAACCCACCTGGGCGCGCTAGGCCCCCTGGCGCGCCCTGGTGGGTTGTGGCCTCCTCGGTCCACCTCCGGTGCCCATCTTCTGGTATATAAGTGGTTTTGACCTAGAAAAAATCACAATAATACTTTCGGGATGGAACGTTGCCGCCTCGAGGCGGAACTTGGGTAGGAGCACTTTTGCCCTCCGGCGGAGCGATTTTGCCGGGGAAACTTCCCTCCTGGAGGGGGAAATCATCGTCATCATCATCACCAACAGCTCTCCCATCTTGGGGAGGGCAATCTCCATCAACATCTTCACCAACACCATCTCATCTCAAACCCTAGTTCATCTCTTGTATTCAATCTTGTTGCCAGAACTATATATTGTTGCTAGGGGGTGGCTAGTAGTGTTGATTACAATTTGTAGTTGATTACTATATGGTTTATTTGGTGGAAGATTATATGTTCATATCCATTATGCATATTAATACCCCTCTGATCATGAGCATGTTTGTTGATTGTGAGTAGTTACTTTTGTTCTTGAGGTCACGAGATAAATCATGTTGCAAGTAATCATGTGAATTTGATATGCCACTGGTACAATGACGTCCTAAACAAACGGTTTAAAACCGCTTTTCGCGACGGCCTTTGGAACCATCGCCAAGTGAGTGTGGGTGATAGGGGGGTCCTTCCCACATGACCCATAAATCATCGGGGATAGGCCCTCATGGGACCCAGGCTGGGGCCGTGTGCGATCGGAAACCCAATCATTTTCGTAGGTATGTACATCCCACACGGTGAATCCCAGAAATCATTTTCGTAGGTATGTACATCCCACACGGTGAATCCCAGAAATCATTTCCGTATGTATGTACATCCCACACAACGAATCCGAGAAATCATTTCCGTAGGTATGTTCATCCCACACGATGAATCCCAGAAATCATTTCCATAGGTATGTACATCCCACACGGTGAATCCCAGAAAATCATTTTCGTAGGTATGTACACCCCACACAATTATTTGTGTGAAAACGTGTGTGCAAGGTGGCCTAACGCAAACAATTTGCTGCCGGATGCTGTGTGTGATTGTTAGTTGATCGAACATGCCTACTTTCTAGAAACCGTGCGGGTTGTTTGAGTTCATCGCCCACGGTGCTGTCCGAGTAACCATTTGCAATAGAAAACCCCAATAAGCAGGGTAATTAGCCTATTATTGATAATCCATGTACTAATCAAACTGATATTTCTTTTAAAACTCGCCAGATATTCCATATCCATATAAAAGCAACCATGATTTCATAATCGAATTACATTAGATAGCTTCGGCACTCAGTTACGCCATTACACAATAGCAGCAAGTTTCACATGCAACATCAAAAACCTTTGGAAAGTAGCATCATACACGGTAAATAGGCAGATGAATCTCATCTGGGAAACTACAGATGCGGAAGGCAAATATTGAGCCTTCAGTGATGTTGAATGTCCTTGCAACTTTAGGCCAGTGGCTATGGATAATTGCCTGCCCAACCTTCGTCCTCTTCAGCAAGACTTCAATATTGTACCATGGGTGTTGAATGAATACCTTCCTCGCCTCTTTACCATGCAGGTGGTTTGAGAGGTAATCAACGGTGAACTGCTTTGAAAAGTACTGAAAACAAAGCTATGCATAAATCGCTGTTGTAAATTTTGAAATGGCGCAAGGGGTAAAAACAAGGTAAAAGAGTTGTTACCATCCTATAGTTGCCTGATGTCTTCTTCATTGTGCAAACAAAGATCTTGCTGTTATTCATTACAAGTTTCATCATCCTAACAATCTTTCTGAGTTTCTTGATTTGACTCATATTCATGGACATCTCATTTCCCCATATGCAAAATGGGTCGAACAGTGGGTCTAAGCCTCTGACAGTAGGACCTACATGTGCATGACCAAATTGTAAGAAACCTAAATATTAGAATGATTCCTGCAACTTCACAATAATGTGCTATTAGCCAAAGGACCCTGCTTGAACAAACCTCGGTGGTAAACCGCAGTGTCTCCCATTGTTTCCCTGCAACACACATAAGGAAGATCTTGGTTAGGTTAACTGAGAGTTGCCATACTATCAGTAGAATATGTACTGAGTACAACCAAATTCGATTGGTGTCACATGCATAACAATACAAAATTGTACCCACAACAAATGAAAATCAAATTGCAGAACTGAACCAAACAGTTAAATGGGCAGCAGACCAAATGAACCAAAATAGTTAACTGAGCAGGACATTGCAGAATAGAAACATGTACTAGAAGATAAGATAGTTAACAAAACAAAGAATGCTTGAGAATAGTACTATGAAATGTAGCAATTGTTGGACCAAAGTGTTAACTGAACATTACATTTCGGAGGACCAAACTGTTAACTGAACATCAGATTGCATATTAACATTACAGAGGACAAATCACTAGAAGGCACTGGCGGTGGCCTCGAGAAAACATCACAAACTGTATTTTAAAGTAGACAACCGCGCGGCGGTGTCGACAGTGGCCTCGAAGACGAGGTGCTCCTCCAAGATCTGGCGCTCGACACGCATGTCAACCATATTGATAACCCACAAGTATAGGGGATCGCAACAGTATTCGAGGGTAGAGTATTCAACCCAAATTTATTGATTCGACATAAGGGGAGCCAAAGAATATTCTCAAGTATTAGTAGTTGAGTTGTCAATTCAACCAAACCTAGAAAAACTTAATATCTGCAGCAAAGTATTTAGTAGCAAAGTAATATGATAGTAACGGTAGCGGTAGCAAAAGTAACGGTAGTGGTTTTATAGCAAGCATAACAGTGGCACCGGAAAAGTAACTAAGCAAAGATCAATATGTGAAAAGCTCGTTGGCATTGGATCAGTGATGGATACTTTTGTCGGAAGCGATTCCTCATGCAACAGTTATAACATAGGGTGACACAGAACTAGCTCCAGTTCATCAATGTAATGTAGGCATGTATTCCCAATATAGTCATACATGCTTATGGAAAAGACTTGCATGACATCTTTTGTCCTACCCTCCCGTGGCAGCGGGGTCCTATTAGAAACTAAGGGATATTAAAGCCTCCTTTTAATAGAGTACCTGACCAAAGCATTAGCACTTAGTGAATACATGAACTCCTCAAACTATGGTCATCACCGGTAAGTATCCCGATTATTGTCACTTCAGGGTTAATGGATCATAACACATAATAGGTGACTATAGACTTGCAAGATAGGATCAAGAACTCACATATACTCATGAAAACATAATAGGTTCAGATCTGAAATCATGGCACTCGGGCCCTAGTTACAAGCATTAAGCATAGCAAAGTCATAGCAACATCAATCTCAGAACATAACGGATACTAGGGATCAAACCATAACAAAACAAATTCGATTACATGATAAATCTCATCCAACCCATCACCGTCTAGCAAGCCTACGATGGAATTACTCACACACGGTGGTGAGCATCATGAAATTGGTGATGGAGGAAGGTTGATGATGACGATGGCGATGGATTCCCCTCTCCGAAGCCCTGAACGGTCTCCAGATCAGCCCTCCCGAGAGAGATTAGGGCTTGGCGGCAGCTCCATCGTAAAACATGATGAATCCTTTTCTCTGATTTTTTCTCCCCGAACATGAATATATAGAGTTGGAGTTGAGGTCGGTGGAGCACTAGGGGGCCCACGAGGTAGGGGGCGCGCCCCCACCCTCATGGACAGAGTGTGGGCCCCCTGGCCTTGATTCTTTCGCCAATATTTTTTATATATTCCAAAAATATTCTCCATTGATTTTTAGGTCATTACAAGAACTTTTATTTATGCACAAAAATAACACCATGGCAATTCTGCTGAAAACAACGTCAGTCCGGGTTAGTTCCATTCAAATCATGCAAGTTAGAGTCCAAAACAAGGGCACAAGTGTTTGGAAAAGTAGATACGTTGGAGACATATCAACTCCCCCAAGCTTAAACCTTTGCTTGTCCTCAAGCAATTCAGTTGACAAACTGAAAGTGATAAAGAAAAACTTTTACAAACTCTGTTTGCTCTTGTTGTTGTAAATATGTAAAGCCAACATTCAAGTTTTCAGCAAATATTATGATCTAACCATATTCAAAATAACATTTAGGTCTCATGTTTACTCATATCAATAGGATAATCAACTAGCGAGCAATAATAATAAATCTTGGATGCCAACACTTTCTCAAAACAATCATAATATGATATAACAAGATGGTATCTCACTAGCCCTTTCTGAGACTGCAAAACATAAATGCAGAGCACCTTTGAAGATCAAGGGCTGACTGGAAATTGTAATTCATGATGAAAGGGATCCAGTCACAGTCATATTCAATGTAAACTAATAGTAATGCATACAAATGACAGCGGTGGTCTCCAACTGGTGTTTTTAATAAGAGGATGATGACTCAACATAAAAGTAAATAGATAGGCCCTTCACAGAGGGAAGCAGGTATTTGTAGAGGTGTCAGAGCTCGAGTTTGAAATAGAGATGAATAATATTTTGAGTAGTATACTTTCATTGTCAACATAACAACCAAGAGATCTCGATATCTTCCATGCTACACACATTATAGATGGTTCCCAAGAAGAATGGTAAAGTTTATACTCCCTCTACCACCAACAAACATCAATCCATGGCTTGTCCGAAACAAAGGGTGCCTCCAACTAACAACAATCCTGGGGGAGTTTTGTTTGCAATTATTTTGATTTGATTTGAGCATGGGACTGGGCATCCTGGTTACCAGCCATTTTCTCGTGAGTGAGGAGCGGAGTCCACTCCCCTTGAAAATAACCCGCCTAGCATGGAAGATATAGATAGCCCTAGTTGATACATGAGCTATTCGAGCATACAAAACATAATTTCATTTGAAGGTTTAGAGTTCGACACATACAAATTTACTTGGAAGGGCAGGTAGATACCGCATATAGGAAGGTATGGTGGACTCATATGGAATAACTTTTGGGGTTTATGGAGTTGGATGCACAAGCAGTATTCCTGCTTAGTACAAGTGAAGGCTAGAAAGAGACTGGGAAGCGACTAGCTAGAGAACGACAACAGTCATGAACATGCATGAAAATTAATCAACACTGAATGCAAGCATGAGTAGGATATAATTTACCATGAACATAAATATCTTGGAGGCTATGTTGATTTGTGTCGGTGTCAAAACCGGCGGATGTCGGGTAGGGGGTCCCGAACTGTGCATCTAGAATCGATGGTAACAGGAGACAAGGGCCACGATGTTTTTACCCAGGTTCGGACCCTCTCGATGGAGGTAAAACCCTACTCCTGCTTGATTAATATTGATGATATGGGTAGTACAAGAGTAGGTCTACCACGATATCAGAGAGGCTAAACCCTAGAAGCTAGCCTATGGTATGATTGTTGTATCTCTATCGACGAGCCTAGCCTCGGTTTATATAATGCACTAGAGGCCTAGGATAACAAGAGTCCTACCCGAATACGCCGGTGGGGAGGAGTCCTTATCTTGATCACCAAGTCTTTTGGAATCTTCCATGTATGCGGCAGTTGTCCGAACTGGCCCATGAGTATACGACCATGGGGGTCCTCGGCCCAATCTAACAGATCGGGAGACGATGTGGTGAGTACCCCCTAGTCCAGGACACCGTTAGTGGCCCCTGAACTGGTCTTCAAGTTAGGGACGCTTCTCGATTCTTCCGAACTATTCTTCATCTTTGGTTGTCGGTCTTGAAAACTGGTTCAACAAATCTTCTCATCTTCGATCTTGAGGATCGCTGAAATGCATTCAACGAGTTTATACGTTGGGTATCCAAGGAGCCCCTTTAAGTTTCCGGCCTTTATCAATGCCTTGTTATTTTTATGCCACACCTCGGGTTTGAAGTTGTTCCCGGGAGGCAGTGTCCTCTTGTGTCCGAGCTCCAACGCCGGACTGCATTCGAGGTATCTTTTGCAGACGAGCACCAACGTCGATCCGCTTCCGAGCTCCAACACCGGAATGTATCCGAGCTCCAACGCCGGACTGTATCTGAGCTCCAATGCCGGACTGTCATAAATCACCTTGGTTCAAAAAATTTTAAGGAGTTTAGCCGAGCTTAATGCCGGAAATGCCCTTTATGGAGCCAGCCACTGGCGCCCGAGCTTTATGCCGGACTGCTTCCGAGGTGGTGCACCACCCCGACCGTGGGCCGATTTTTTGTCAACATTTTTTATTGGTGCAATTTATTCTCTGTCGAGATATATAGTCAGTAGCCCTCAAGGTGTGTATCGGTCTAAAACCCGAGATGCACCTAAAGGATGACGTAAGACTGCTGATCCCAGTAGCCGCTGAGACTCAGGTTGATTTTTAAAATCGGCCTGAGGATCAAGTCCTAGCTCGGTAGAATACTTCGGGACACAAAAAGCGGCATGCTCAGTCCTCGAGACTCAGGTTGGGTGCGGCCGACCAACCTGAGGATCAAAATCTCCTCGGAAACTGTATTGCACTTCAAATTTTCTGCATTGGACAGGCAATGCAGTAGCCCCCGAGACACTGGTCGGCTAGCAACACCAGATCAGGGGATCGATGTACCCCTTTAATATTTGTAAATAATAAGCCCGAAGCCCAGTAGCCCCCGAGCCTTAATGCGGGCACGGGTGGCCGAATTAAGGATCGATATCCGTAGTAAAATCACAAATTATGTGTAATGACTCTATGTATCCAAGTACTTTACGTCATTAATGCTCAGATCTGCATTGTACAAAACTTTGTTGACCGACCATCGGCTTCCACCTCCTCGGCTAGTAGCCGAGGAGTGTTTGTCCTACTTTATAAAGCCTTTGTGAGGGCAAAGATTTACGACAAACAAGGCAATCTGGCCATACGGTTTTATAAACAAAGGTACGCAGAGAGATATGTTATATTACTGTTTAACATAAGAAATGTCTTCCAAAGAAAATAGTCCCGCTATCGGTTCCTTTCTTTGGGTTGCCATGCTAAGCATGATCATGAAACCTCAGCTCTAATGTAAGAGCAAAATATTGAGGATTTAGTTTGGGAGGCCAGTTACTAGTCCCCGGTAGTGTTCGTCGACAGTCGAGGTCAAGCTGTAAACACATCGGCCATTGTTATGAATGGCCCGTCATTTAAAATAGTCATCGGATCGCTGACCACTTTACGCTTATTGTGGCAGTCAGTTTTCGGATTTCTCCACTGAGGTGCTTAACCGTGTGAGCTGGAAGCACAACCGCAATGGTTCTCCCTTTGCATGCCTAGCCGAACAAAGCGGAACGTAGGAAGCAAGTGCAGGAGCCAGGCAACCCAACTATTGACCGAAGACACAATTCGAAACTGATGCATATATAGCAATATCCGAGATTATTTTTGCCGAATCTCTAAAGGTGTCCGGTGTTGCACTGCGAGACTTGTGCTGAAAACACACAAATAGTTTAAAAGTGTCATTAGCTTGGAAAACCAAAAAACGTCAGTAAAAACTTGACGTCCGAACAAGATCAAGTGTTCGGTGCCAATCCGAAAATTGGTCTTAGAAAAAAAGTGCTTCTGTCGTGCTTTAACATGACACATCCTATCTCAAGACTTCAAGCGGGTCAGCCTATGACTTCAAGCTCCTATCCCGAAGGCGGAGTACTTCTCATTAGGCCACTTTAGTAGACTAAACTCTAGCGGTTTTGAGAGAGAAATTAGGTTCCCCGGCTAGTGACCACACACTCTTGTCGAAAAAGGGAGTGATGAATAATAATAGTAATAAAAACTTTGCAACAACTAAGAAGAAGAACACTTATTATAAAACGGCTCATATAAATTTAAGAGCCCCCAAGTTACTTGGGTAAAAGAATTTTATGTATAATGATTGTATGTACCGAAGTACTAATATTATATCTTTGTTAACCCGAACTTTAAACACGTCTTAACCGACCGTCGGCTTCTCCGTCTTCGGTCAAGGACCGAAAAGTGTTATGTACTCCACCTGTCGAGAATATCAACAGTGTTTCCGATAACCAGGCAACCGGGCCATAAGGCTGTAACAGACAAAGCGCGCTCAGGGAACTTATGCTATATTACAGACGAAGTGTAAGAAGCATCTTCGAAGAAAATAGTACCCCCACCAATACCTTTCTTCGGTGCTCATTATTACTATGAGACTTGTGCAATAGATTTTTTGTACTCATGAGTTCCGTTGTGTGCCGACCATGATTGAAAGCAATAAGAGCACTAGCTTTCGGCTTCACCCAGTCTAAGGTCAGAGCTCGGAGGACCCGGTCGTGACAATCGCAGAGGTGCTCCCTTTACTCCCTAGCCGAACAATCGGGAACGTAGGGGTAAGCACAGGAGCCATGCAACCCAACTTGCAAACCGCTTAAGTCAATATGGTGCATATTGTGGCGTAATACACGAATAAGGAACAAAGCCGTACAAGTATAATCATATGCAAGAGGAAAAGCTTCATAAAGGAAGCCCCCGAATAAACGGGTGTTTGAATTTGTTTGGACAAGCAACGTTTTTCCAAAAAAGTATAATGCTTGGTCGAACTGAACACAAGTTAAAAATTTAAAACTTTGAGCATGAAGGCAACTTAGCTTGTTAATGTGTTCGGTACTGATGACGCGGTCCGAGCTTGATGTGGGACAAGGTTCCATCCCCCAAGCCGGTCCCGAGGTGGCGGACCAAAGAGCTCAGTACTCCGAAGTGGTGACATAGCATGGTCAATGCAGGCCGGCAGAGTGATGCCGAAGTCCCCGGCAAGGGGTAATGAAGTATTGACGAATCCCCCCGTCCAGCCGAGGTGACGCCAAAGGATATAGTCCGGCTGGATCAATTTCCTGTGCATAAAAAATAGTGCAAACCAGAGATAATAGTAATAAAAAAATTGTTGCATAATAAATAATTTATGCAAAGTGAGTAATAAAAGAAATATGGCCTGGAGCCGAAGTCAATGTTGATGCAGGGCGTTGGCGTAATGCGGTAAAGGCATGGCGAAGCCTGAATTCACAGGTCGGTCTGAGTTCTAGATGCGGCGTTGGCCGGATTATGTACGGAAACTGACCGAACCACCATGCGACCATCGTTAATGCGGCCACCATTAGATAGACCTGTGTGCATATAATGGAAAAACCAGAGTAATAATTCCTTGGGAAAAATGAACCCAAACAAGCAAAAAGTACTAGGATTAATAGCACGTGGTTTATTTATTGTAGCAATCCAAAGAAAGGTGATTCCAAAAATTGGGACTCGATCCACACACCCATTGCCTAATGGGCGATAAAGCGACAGTATGGCGATGCTGGCAAACGTTGGCTCGCCGAGGCAAAGCCCTCGGTCCAGCTAATGTAACGGAGCTGGTCGGCTAGTGGCGCCGAAGTCTTCGGAGTAGGTTGATGAAGAGATGGCGAAGCCCCCGGTCCAGCCGAGATGTTGAAGCCTCGATGTCAACCAATGAGTCGAAGTAGGTCGGTGTGACGGACACCAGCTTGAGGAAGCAATAGTGCGGCCCTGCCGATGCAGGTCATGACATGGTCGATGCCGGCTTGATGAAGTGACCGTGCGGTGATGCCGGTATGCCCGCTCCGTGTAATCCGTGGGGCGGCAATGTTGGTGATGATTTATCCTTCGCGATGCCGGACTCTTGTTCGGCTTGCCAAGATGATGATCCGAAGAAGTTGAGCTCGGCTCAACAAAGTGACGACGTGTCTAGCGTAGGTCGGCAGCCTTGGAGCAATATTGCCGGACTGGTTTGACACCAGCATGATGATGAAGATGACCTCAGGGGAGGCTTAAAAATTTACGGGCACGTGTTTAAAAACAACGCACAATACCCTAGAAGAGAATTCCTCTAAAAAGGTTGTCCAATATCACGTTCATAAAGAAACATGAATTCGGGTCGGATCCGTATTCGCGCAGAAAACAGATCCGAAATTTGGTCCACTCATCGGAAGGTTACCGGAGTTTGAACCGTCAGATCAAGCTGAAATTTGGAGGGGTGGTAGATATGGGAATTCTGCAGTACATGAATGGTTGGATCTTCCAAAGGACCTCTGAGCTGGGCTCTAGAGGCCACGCCCTAAACTCGTCCAGATTCCCGTCCAGATTTGACAGGGCTTCGGTATATAGTAGATTGTCGGAGATTCCTCCATCGGAACTCGACGAAATTTTGCATGGCTGTTGTAGACGTAATTCCGCACTATTCCATCGATGAAATCGTGAAAACGACGCTCGAGGAGGTGGCGACGGCGAATACAAGTTCGCTGTCCATAAAAGCAGCACGGCCGCCCGAGGGTAATGTTGACGTTGAGCCCTCGAGCTCCATGGATGATTCCTCTATAATCATGATAGAGATCGGAGTTGATGTTGAAGAAGGCCCCCGTCCGAACGTGACGATCAGAGATGGAGTACGGTCCTTGGTCGAGACAAGGTGATCAGTCGAGCCGGCGACAAAGATGCTGGTGTCGCAGTTGACCTGCGGGCGAGCCATTGATCCTTTTGCCAATCACACAGCGGAACTCTCAATGAAAGCACCAATGTCGGTGTCAAAACCGGCGGATCTCGGGTAGGGCTCCCGAACTGTGCGTCTAGAATCAATGGTAACAGGAGACAAGGGACGCGATGTTTTTACCCAGGTTCAGGCCCTCTCGATGGAGCTAAAACCCTACTCCTGCTTGATTAATATTGATGATATGGGTAGTACAAGAGTAGATCTACCACGAGATCAGAGAGGCTAAACCCTAGAAGCTATCCTATGGTATGATTGTTGTATCTCTATCGACGAGCCTAGCCTCGGTTTATATAATGCACCAGAGGCCTAGGATAACAAGAGTCCTAGCCGAATACGCCGGTGGGGAGGAGTCCTTGTCTTGATCACCAAGTCTTGTGGAATCTTACATGTATGCGGCAGTTGTCCGAACTGGCCCATGAGTATACGGCCATGGGGGTCCACGGTCCAATCTAACAGATCGGGAGACGACGTGGTGAGTACCCCCTAGTCCAAGACACCATCAATGTGTTTCAAGTACATGTGTCAACATGTGCCAAGTCAAGCCACTCGAATCATTGAAAGGAGGATACCACCCTATCATACCACATCACAACCTTTTAATAGCATGTTGGCACGCAAGGTAAACCATTATAAACTCCTAGCAAATTAAGCATGGCATGAGCAACTATAATCTCTAATTGTCATTGCAAACATGTTACATTCATAATATGCTGAATCAGGAATGATTAATTAATCATATTTACAAACACAGAAGAGGTTGAGTTCATACCAGCTTTTCTCATCTCAATCAGTTCATCATATATCGTCATTATTGCCTTTCACTTGCACGACCGAACGGTGTGGATAATAATAATTGTGCACATGCATTGTACTAAGCTGGAATCTGCAAGCACTCAATTCAAGGGAGAAGACAAGGTAATATGGGCTCTTTGTTATATCAACAATAATGCATAAAAGAGCCACTCAACATTTTCATCAAGGTCTTCTCCTCTCGGCCCCCAAAGAAAAGAAAAGAAATAAAACTATTTACACGGGAAAGCTCCAACAAGCAAAAGAAGAATGAGAAATATTTGTGGGTTTTCTTTTTAATTACTACTACTACAGGCATGGAAAGTAAACTAGCTAAAAGCTACAACTATTTTTTTGGTTTTCTTAAGGTTTTTCAAACACACAAGAAGAAAGCTTAAAAAGAAATTAAACTATCATGGATGATACAATGAAAAAGTATGAGCACCGACAACTGGCATGAGTGTGTGAACATGAATGTAAAGTCAGTGAGAAATACGTACTCCCCCAAGCTTAGGCTTTTGGCCTAAGTTGGTCTATGGCCATGGATCAAAACTGCCCTCTCCGGTGTACTAAGGAGGGTCCTCGGGGTGCCACTGGTTGGCGATCTCCTCTGGATCCCACTGATAAACAAACTAACAGTGAGGATCAAATAGAGGCTCCGGCCCTAGAGCTGATGTCAGGCTCTGGTATGCATGAACGGCCTCCGGCAAAACAAGGTACGTGCCTGAAAATATGTTGAACAAAGAGGGAGCAGGCAAGGTAATAGTCTCAAAGTAATTCTTACCAAATATCAGTCTATAGTTAAGCATCTTCTTCTTATTCTTAACAATAAAATCATGTGCTACCATACTCTTATAATCTAGAAAAATAGGAGGCAATAACTTTTCCTCTTTCTCATAATGTCTAATAGGTATCTCAAAATATTTAGCAAGACGCGAAGCAAAGATACCTCCAAAGATGGGACCCTTTGTATGGTTCAGATTTAACCCTTAGCAACAGTAGCGCCTAAACTAAAAGTGGTATCACGAAACAAAGCATGGCGCAAAATAACAATTTCAGCGGCACTAAGGTTTCCACAGTTCCCGTGACCAATTAAGCATCTACTAGCAAATATTGCAAAGTAACGTAGAACAGGAAAATGTATGCTAGTAATTCTTTCATCGGAAACCTCCCTCGTCTCCCCTACAGTGATCATATCAATAAACCCTTCCACATCATTATGATGTGGTTCCTCTATGCTGCCCTCAAAGGGCAACTTGCAAACCCCACAAAAATCATTATGATGTGGTTCCTCTATACTCATCATACAAAAAAAATCCACAAAAGGTGGCGACCTCCTAGGATGGAAATGAAAATTTTGCACAAAAGTACTAGTGAGTAGGAGATACTGTTCGAGCTAGTCGTGGAGGAAGTTGGTGAGGCCTGCATTCTCAGCCAAATAATAAAAATCTTCATAAATCCCGGCTTCTCTCAAGAACCCATCACAAGGCCATTCACACGGCCGAACCTCCGCAGTACGAGGGAGATTATATTTGGGCTTCTTATTCTCTTCACTTTGCTTATCCTTCGAGCTTCGGCTCGAAGAGCCCCTCAAAAATCTCTTCATCTTTTTCTGAAAATTTCTGAAATTTTTAGTGACTCAAAATAAAAGTGAACCAAACTCAACAAGATTGATAGAAACTACTCCTACAAGTGACTAGAGGCTATATCATGCATTAAAACTACTTTTGACCACATAAATTTGACATGCAAGCTCAAGAAAAGGGTCACCTAAGCAGCAAAAAATTGCAACAAATAAAGCACTAGAACAAAAACTAATTGGACCGGTGGAGGAGTCACATACCGAAGAACAATCCCCCAAAGTAGTTTTGTGAATGGAGCATTGAGCAAGGAGATCGAAAATGGTAGCAAGATGAGCTAGAACTCGGGTTTGAGCTGGTGGATGATTTTTTCAGGAGGAAGACGAAGTGTGTGGGTGCAAGAATAAGTGGAGGGGACCCACGTGGGGTCCACGAGGCAGGGGCGCACCTAGGGGGTAGGGCGCGCCCTCCACCCTCGTGGGCACATGGTGGATCCCCCTGATGTGTTCTCAGTGCCAATAATTCTTAAATATTCTGGAAAACAAATCATATTTCATTTTTGGGACATTTGGAGAACTTTTATTTTCGGGGTATTTTTTTATTGCAAGGATAATTCAGAAAACAGATAGAAAATACTATTTTTGATTTATTTAAATTAAATAACAGAAAGTAAAAGGAGGGTACAGAGAGTTGTGCTTTCTAACTTCACCCATCTCATGCTCATCAAAAGGAATCCACTAACAAGGTTGATCAAGTCTTGTTAACAAACTCATTCCGAATCACATGAAATCGGAGAAATTTTGAATAACACTAGGTTACCTCTACTAGGATATGCACATCCCCAACAATAAGAATACCATATTTCTTCTTGACAGTAGGAAGAGGAAATTCAAAACCTCCAATAATAATCGTTGAAATTTTTCCAATTGAATTGATACTGTGGACTTGAGGTTGTTTCCTCGGAAAATATACCGTATGCTCATTACCATTAACGTGAAAAGTGATATTGCCTTTGTTGCAATCAATAACAGCCCCCGTAGTATTCAAAAAGGGTCTACCAAGTATAATCGACACACTATCGTCCTCGGGAATATCAAGAATAACAAAGTTCGTTAGAATAGTAACATTTGCAACCATATCAGGCACATCCTCACAAATACCGACAGGTATAGCAGTTGATTTATCAGCCATTTGCAAAGATAATTCAGTAGGTGTCAACTTATTCAAATCAAGTCTTTGATATAAAGAGAGGGGCATAACACTAACACCGGCTCCGAGATCACATAAAGTAGTTTTAACATAGTTTCTCTTAATGGAGCATGGTATAGTTGGTACTCCTGGATCTCCAAGTTTCTTTGGTATTCCACCTTTAAAAGTGTAATTAGCAAGCATGGTGGAAATTTCATCTTCCGGTATCTTTCTTTTATTTGTAAGAAATATATTTCATGTACTTAGCATAAGGATTCATTTTAAGCATATGAGTCAAACACATACGCAAAAAGATAGGTCTAATCATTTCAGCAAAGCTCTCAAAATCCTCATCATCCTTTTTCTTGGATGGTTTAGGGGGAAAAGACATGGGTTTCTAAACCCATGGTTCCCTTTCTTTACCGTGCTTCCTAGCCACAAAGTCTCTCTTATCATAACGTTGATTCTTTGATTGTGGGTTATCAAGATCAACATCAGGTTCAATCTCTACATCATTATCATTGCTAGTTTGAGCATCAACATGAACATCATCATTAAAATTGTCACTAGGTTCATGTTCATTGCCAGATTGTGTTTCAGCATCAGAAATAGAAATATCATTGGGATTCTCAGGTATGTCACTAGAAGCATGCAAAGTCCTATCATTTTTCTTTTTCTTCTTCTTAGAAGAACTAGGTGCATCAACATTAGTTCTCTGAGAATCTTGCTCAATTCTCTTAGGGTGGCCCTCAGGATACAAAGGTTCCTGAGTCATTTTACCCCGTCTAGTCATAACTCTAACATCATTATCATTTTTTATTTAATTCATTGAAAAAATCATTCTAAGCTTTAAGTACTTGTTCAACTTGAGTGGTAACCATAGAAGCATGTTTACTAATAAGTTTAAGTTCACCTTTAACTCTAGACATATAATCACTCAAGTGTTCAATCATATAGGCATTAGGTTTCAATTGTCTACCAACATAAGCATTGAAGTTTTGTTGTTTAAGAATAAAACTATCAAACTCATCTAAGCATTGGCTAGCAGACTTATTATGGGGAATATCACCTTCATCAAATCTATAGAGAGAATTTACCTTTACTACCTGTGTCGGGTTAACAAGACCATATATCTCTTCAATAGGTGGTAAATTCTAATCATCTTCAGCTTTAATACCCTTTTCTTTCATAGATTTCTTTGCCTCTTGCTTATCTTCAGGACTGAGAAATAGAATACCCCTTTTCTTCGGAGTTGGCTTAGGAGTAGGTTCAGGAAGTGTCCAATCATTTTCATTACTCAACATATTATTTGATAGCACTCCAGCTTGATCAACAATTCTTTCCCTGAAAACACAACCAACACAACTATCCAGGTGGTCTCTAGAAGCATCGGTTAGTCCATTATAAAAGATATCAAGTATTTCAATTTTCTTGAGAGGATGATCAGGAAAAGCATTAAGTAATCGGAGAAGCCTCCCCCAAGCTTGTGGGAGACTCTCTTGTTTAATTTGCACAAAAATATAAATTTCCCTTAAGGCAGCTTGTTTCTTATGAGCGGGGAAATATTTAGCAGAGAAGTAATAAATCATATCCTGGGGACTACGCACACAACCAGGATCAAGAGAATTAAACTATGTTTTAGCATCACCCTTTAATAAGAATGGAAACAACTTAAGGATAAAGTAATAGCAAGTTTTCTCATCATTAGTGAACATGGTGGCTATATCATTTAATTTAGCAAGATGTGCCACAACAGTTTCAGATTCATAGCCATAGAAAGGATCAGATTCAACCAAAGTAATTAACTCAGGGTCGACAGAGAAATCGTAATCCTTATCAAAAATACAAATAGGTGAAGTAGCAAAAGCAGGGTCATAGTTAATTCTAGCATTCAAAGACTTTTCTTCCAGCTTAGCCAACAGTTTCTTAAGATCATTGATACGTCTCCAACGTATCTATAATTTTTGATTGCTCCATGCTATATTATCTACTGTTTTGGACTATATTGGGATTTATTTTCCACTTTTATATTATTTTTGGGACTAATCTATTAACCGGAGGCCCAGCCCAGAATTGTTGTTTTTTTTTTGCCTATTTCAGTGTTTCGGAGAAACAGAATATCAAACAGAGTCCAAGCGGAATAAAATCTTCGGGAACGTGATTTTCTCACCGAACGTGATCCAAGAGACTTGGACCCTACTCCATAGAGTCAAAGAGGAGGTCACGAGGGTGGGGGGCATGCCCCCCTGCCTCGTGGGCCCCTCGGTGCTCCACCGACGTACTCCTTCCACCTATATATACCTACGTACACCCAAACGATCAGAACAGGAGCCAAAAACCTAATTCCACTGCCGCAACTTTCTGTATCCACGAGATCCCATCTTGGGGCCTGTTCTGGAGCTCCGCCGGAAGAGGGCCGTCATCACAGAGGGCTTCTACATCATCCTAGCCCCTCCGATGAAGTGTGAGTAGTTTACCTCAGACCTTCGGGTCCATAGTTAGTAGCTAGATGGCTTCTTCTCTCTCTTTGAATCTCAATACAAAGTTCTCCCCCTCTCTTGTGGAGATCTATTCGATGTTATCTTCTTTTTGCGATGTGTTTGTTGAGACCGATGAACTGTGGGTTTATGATCAAGTCTATCTATGAATAATATTTGAATCTTCTCTGAATTCTTTTATGTATGATTGGTTATCTTTGCAAGTCTCTTTGAATTATCCGTTTGGTTTGGCCAACTAGATTGGTAGTTCTTGCCATGGGAGAAGTGCTTACCTTTGGGTTCAATCTTGCGGTGTCCTTTCCCAGTGATAGAAGGGGCAGCAAGGCACGTATTGCATCGTTGCCATCGAGGATAACAAGATGGGGTTAATTTCATATTGTATGAATTTATCTCTCTACATCATGTCATCTTGCTTAAGGCGTTACTCTATTTTTAACTTAATACTCTAGATGCATGCTGGATAGCGGTCGATGAGTAGAGTAATAGTAGTAGATGAAGAATCGTTCCGATCTACTTGTCACGGGCGTGATGCCTATATACATGATCATGCCTAGATATTCTCATAACTATGCTCAATTCTGTCAATTGCTCAACAGTAATTTGTTCACCCACCGTAGAATACTTATGCTCTTGAGAGAAGCCACTAGTGAAACCTATGGCCCCCGGGTCTATTCTCATCATATCAATCTCCATCACTTTAATCTTGCTTTGCTTTTTTACTTTGCTTTACTTTTTACTTTGCATTTATACCAAAAATACCAAAAATATTATATCTATCATATCTCACTCTCGTAAGTGACCGTGAAGGGATTGACAACCCCTAATCGCGTTGGTTGTGAGTAGCTATCACTTTGTGCAGGTACGAGGGACTTGAGTGTGGCCTCCTACTGGATTGATACATTGGTTCTCAAAAACTAAGGGAAATACTTACGCTACTCTGCTGCATCATCCCTTCCTCTTCGGGGAAAACCAACGCAAGCTCAAGACGTAGCAAGAGGGATTTCTGACACCGTTGCCAGGGAGGTTCGCGCGGGTCAAGATTTGATTCCCGACAACGAGCCATTTCTGGCGCCGTTGCCGGGGAGTCTATGCAAAAAGTCAACATACCAAGTACCCATCACAATCCCTATCTCTCGCATTACATTATTTGCCATTTGCCTCTCGTTTTCCTCTCCCCCACTCACCCTTGCCGTTTTATTCGCGCTCTCTCTCTCTATCCTCCCTCTCTATTTGCCTCTTTTGCCTGTTTGCCTTTTTGTTTGCTTGTCGCCATGGCTAGTCTCATATCTTCTCCGTTGTCTCCCGAGAGTGAAGTTCTAAATTTTAAACAAAGGGAGGGAGAAAATCTAAAAGATGCTTGGTATAGAATTTGCAATGCTCAAAATAGATCTAGCAGGAAGCAATCTACCTTAGTTCTTCTCCACAATTTTTATGTAGGTGTTAATCCTTGGTATAGATATATCCTTGATACCATTACCGGAGGGAACTTTTTGGGTAGCCATACCTTTGATTCTTATAATGCTATGCTAAATTTATTTGGCTCACCACCTCTTTTGGTTAATGGAACCATGTTAACTTTGGAGCATGTTATGCAAAGACTTGAAATTATTGAAAATAAATTTGCTACTATTGAATTAATTTAAAATCTAGATAAAAAGATCCACAATCAAATTACTCAATATGGATCTAAGGTAGGAATGACTCTGAAAAATATTAAGGAAAAGGGACCCATAGTTAATGAGAAGATAAACTTAGATTCTACTAGAATTGATAAACTTGAGGGTATCATTATAAACTTGGGAACCACTTTTTCTCCCGTAAAAAATACTCCAAGTCCTCATACTAAAATTTCCAAGCTTGTGTATGTTCCTAAAAATAAGGGTGAATCATCTAGTAAGGAAACTGCGGATCTTAAATCTATAAGTATTCATCCTAATCTTTTTGCTATCATTAAGGAACCGATTGCTACAAATGAATTTTTCGATCTTGTGCCTAAAAGTTTGATAATCACTAGAAATAAAGAAACTCCTAAGGGAAATAGATGCCTCATCGAAGAATTGCCTACCAAAGATGGCAATACCTAGATCTATCCTCGCTTTTATGCCTAGCTAGGGGCGTTAAACGATAGCGCTTGTTGGGAGGCAACCCAATTTTATTTTTATTCCTTGATTTTTTCTCCTGCTTAGTAATAAATAAATTATCTAGCCTCAGTTTTGGTTGTGTTTTTTGTGTTTAATTAGTGTTTGTGCCAAGTAGAACTGTTAGGAAGACTTGGGGAAAGTCTTGTTGAACCTGCTGTAAAAAACAGAAACTTTAGCGCTCACGAGAACTGCTGTCATTTTTATTTGAAGAGTGATATTTAGTTAATTCTTTTTGCAGATGATTAACATATAAATTCCTCACGTCCAGCAATTTATTTTAGAATTTTTGGGGTTGCAGATCTCGCGCTAGCTACAGATTACTACAGACTGTTCTGTTTTTTGACAGATTATGTTTTTCGTGTGTTGTTTGCTTATTTTGATGAATCTATGGTTAGTAAAGTAGTTTATAATCCATAGAGAAGTTGGAATACAGTAGGTTTAACACCAATATAAATAAAGAATGAGTTCATTACAGTACCTTGAAGTGGTCTTTTGTTTTCTTTCGCTAACGGAGCTCGCGAGTTTTCTATTTTGAGTTTTGTGTTGTGAAGTTTTCAAGTTTTGGGTGAATTCTTTTGATGGATCATGGAACAAGGAGTGGTGAGAGCCTAATCTTGGGGATGCCCATGGCACCCCCAAGATAATCCAAGGACACCAAAATGTCAAAGCTTGGGGATGCCCCGGAAGGCATCCCCTCTTTCGTCCACTTCCATCGGTAATTTACTTGGAGCTATATTTTTATTCACCAACATGATATGTGTTTTGCTTGGAGTGTCTTGTATTATTTGTGTCTTTGTGTATTAGTATGCCACAATCATCCTTTCTGTACACACCTTTTGAGAGAGCCATACATGAATTAAAATTTGATAGAATACTCTATGTGCTTCACTTATATCTTTTGAGCTAAGTAGTTTTGCTCTATGTGCTTCACTTATATCTTTTGAGCTAAGTAGTTTTGATCTATGTGCTTCACTTATATCTTTTGAGCTAAGTAGTTTTGCTCTATGTGCTTCACTTGTATCTTTTGAGCTAAGTAGTTTTTCTCTATGTGCTTCACTTATATCTTTTGAGCGTTATAATTTTTCTCTATGTGCTTCACTTAGATCTTTTAGAGCACGGTGGTGGATTTGTTTTAAAGAAACTATTGATCTCTCATGCTTCACTTAAATTATTTTGAGAGTCTCTTAATAGCATGGTAATTTGCTTAATAATAATATGCTTGGTGTTCAAGATTTGTGAAACTTTCTTCTGAGTGTGTTGAATACTAAGAAAAGATTGAAGCATGATAATTGTTTTGAGATATGGAGGTGATAATATTAAAGTCAATGCTAGTTGAGTAGTTGTGAATTTAGAGAATACTTGTGTTAAAGTTTGTGATTCCCGTAGCATGCACGTATGGTGAACCATTATGTGATGAAGTCGGAGCATGATTTATTTATTGATTGTCTTCCTTATGAGTGGCGGTCGGGGACGAGCGATGGTCTTTTCCTACCAATCTATCCCCCTAGGAGCATGCGCGTAACACTTTGCTTTGATAACTTCTAGATTTTTGTAATAAGTATATGAGTTATTTATGACTAATGTTGAGTCCATGGATCATACGCACTCTCACCCTTCCACCTTTGCTAGCCTCTCTAATACCATGCACCTTTCGCCGGTATCATACACCTACCATATACCTTCCTCAAAACAGCCACCATACCTACCTATTATGGCATTTCCATAGCCATTATGAGATATATTGCCATGCAACTTTCCACCATCTAGTTCATCATGACACATTCATCATTGTCATATTGCTTAGCATGATTATGTAGTTGACATAGTATTTGTGGCAAAGCCACCGTTCATAATTTTTTCACACTTGTCACTCTTGATTCATTGCATATCCCGGTACACCGACGGAGGCATCCATATAGAGTCATACTTTGTTTTAGAATTGAGTTGTAAATAAATAAAAGTGTGATTATCATCATTCAATAGAGCATTATCCCCCAAAAAAGAGAAAGGCCAAAGAAAAAAAGAAGGCCCAAAAAAAGAAAATAAATAAAAGGGGACAATGCTACTATCCTCTTTTCCACACTTGTGCTTCAAAGTAGCACCATGATATAGCGAGTCTCGTATATTGTGCTTCAAAGTAGCACCATGTTCTTCATATAGAGAGTCTCATATGTTGTCACTTTCATATACTAGTGGGAATTTTACATTATAGAACTTGGCTTGTATATTCCAATGATGGGCTTCCTCAAAATTTCCATAGGTCTTCATGAGCAAGCAAGTTGGATGCACACCCACTTAGTTTCTTTTGTTGAGCTTTCATACATTTATAGCTCTAGTGCATCCGTTGCATGGCAATCCCTACTCACTCACATTGATATCTATTGATGGGCATCTCCATAGCCCGTTGATACGCCTAGTTGATGTGAGACTATCTTCTCCTTTTTTTGTCTTCTCCACAACCACCATTCTATTCCACCTATAGTGTTATATCCATGGCTCACGCTCATGTATTGCGTGAAGATTGAAAAAGTTTTGAAAAAGTTAGAGTATGAAACAATTGCTTGGCTTGTCATCGGGGTTGTGCATGATTTAAATACTTTGTGTGGTGAAGATGGAGCATAGCCAGACTATATGATTTTGTAGGGATAACTTTCTTTGGCCATGTTATTTTGAGAAGACATAATTGCTTTGTTAGTATGCTTGAAGTATTATTATTTTTATGTCAATATAAACTTCTATCTTGAATCTTTCTAATCTGAATATTCATACCACAATTAAGAAGATTTGCATTGAAATTATGCCAAGTAGCACTCCGCATCAAAAATTCTCTTTTTATCATTTACCTACTCGAGGACGAGCAGGAATTAAGCTTGGGGATGCCTGATACGTTTCCAACGTATCTATAATTTTTGATTGCTCCATGCTATATTATCTACTGTTTTGGACTATATTGGGCTTTATTTTCCACTTTTACATTATTTTTGGGACTAACCTATTAACCGGAGGCCCAGCCCAGAATTGCTGTTTTTTGCCTATTTTAGTGTTTCGGAGAAACAGAATATCAAACGGAGTCCAAACGGAATAAAATCTTTGGGAACGTGATTTTCTCACCGAACGTGATCCAAGAGACTGGTCACGAGGGTGGGGGCGCCCCCCTAGGGAGCGCCCCCTGCCTCGTGGGCCCCTCGGTGCTCCACCGACATACTCCTTCCTCCTATATATACCTACGTACCCCCAAACGATCAGAACCGGAGCAAAAAACCTAATTCCACCACTGCAACTTTCTGTATCCACGAGATCCCATCTTGGGGCCTGTTCCGAAGCTCCGCCGGAAGAGGGCCGTCATCACGGAGGGCTTCTACATCATCCTAGCCCCTCCGATGAAGTGTGAGTAGTTTACCTCAGACCTTTGGGTCCATAGTTAGTAGCTAGATGGCTTCTTTTGTCTCTTTGAATCTCAATACAAAGTTCTCCCGCTCTCTTGTGGAGATCTATTCGATGTAATCTTCTTTTTGCGGTGTGTTTGTTGAGACCGATGAATTGTGGGTTTATGATCAAGTCTATCTATGAATAATATTTGAATCTTCTCTGAATTATTTTATGTATGATTGGTTATCTTTGCAAGTCTCTTCAAATTATCCGTTTGGTTTGGCCAACTAGATTGGTAGTTCTTGCCATGGGAGAAGTGCTTAGCTTTGGGTTCGATCTTGTGGTGTCCTTTCCCAGTGACGGAAGGGGCAGCAAGGCACATATTGCATCATTGCCATCGAGGATAACAATATGGGGTTTATTTCATATTGCATGAATTTATCTCTCTACATCATGTCATCTTGCTTAAGGTGTTACTCTGTTTTTAACTTAATACTCTAGATGCATGCTGGATAGCGGTCGATGAGTGGAGTAATAGTAGTAGATGCAGAATTGTTTCGATCTACTTGTCACGGACGTGATGCCTATATACATGATCATGCCTAGATATTCTCATAACTATGCTCAATTCTGTCAATTGCTCAACAGTAATTTGTTCACCCACCGTAGAATACTTATGCTCTTGAGAGAAGCCACTAGTGAAACCTATGGCCCCCGGGTCTATTCTCATCATATCAATCTCCATCACTTTAATCTTGCTTTGCTTTTTTACTTTGCCTTTACTTTTTTACTTTGCATCTTTATACCAAAAATACCAAAAATATTATATCTATCAGATCTCACTCTCGTAAGTGATCGTGAAGGGATTGACAACCCCTAATCGCGTTGGTTGCGAGTAGCTATCACTTTGTGCAGGTACGAGGGACTTGAGCGTGGCCTCCTACTAGATTGATACCTTGGTTCTTAAAACTGAGGGAAATACTTACGCTACTCTGCTGCATCATCCCTTCCTCTTCGGGGAAAACCAACGCAAGCTTAAGATGTAGCAATCATATCTATCATTGCAAGCTAAAAAGTTTCTAGCAATTTCTTCGTCCATAACATACCCCTCAGGCACAACAGGCAATTCATATCTAGGGGGAGAATCTTCATCATCATCACTTTCATCAATATTGTCAGTTTCAATAATTTCTTTCTCTCTAACCCTAGCAAGTTGTTCATCAAGAAATTCACCTAGTGGCACAATATTATCAAGCATAGAAGTAGTTTTGTCATAAGTATCATGCAAAGCAGAAGTGGCATTATCAATAACATGCGACATATCAGAATGAATAGCAGGTGTAGGTGTTGCAAGTTTACTAAAAATAGAAGGTGAATCAAGTGCAGAGCTAGATGGAAGTTCCTTACCTCCCCTCGTAGTCGAGGGAAAAATCTTGGTTCTTTTATCTTTCAAGTTCTTCATAGTGATTAGCAGATATAAATCCCAAGTGACTCAAAGAATAGAGCTATGCTCCCCGGCAACGTTGCCAAAAAATAGTCTTAATAACCCACAAGTATAGTGGATCACAACAGTTTTCGAGGGTAGAATATTCAACCCAAATTTATTGATTCAACACAAGGGGAGCCAAAGAATATTCTCAAGTATTAGCAGCTGAGTTGTCAATTCAACCACACCTGGAAAACTTAATATCTGTAGCAAAGTATTTATTAGCAAAGTAATATGATAGTAATGGTAGCGGTAGCAAAAGTAACGGTAGCGGTTTTATAGCAAGCGTAACAGTGGCAATGGAAAAGTAACCAAGCAAAGATCAATATGTGAAAAGCTCGTAGGCAATGGATTAGTGATGGATACTTTTGTCGGATGCGATTCCTCATGGAACAGTTATAACATAGGGTGACACAGAACTAGCTCCAGTTCATCAATGTAATGTAGGCATGTATTCCGAATATAGTCATATGTGCTTATGGAAAAGGACTTGCATGACATCTTTTGTCCTACCGTCTGATACGTCTCTGTCGTATCTATAATTTTTGATTGTTTCATGCCAATATTCTACAACTTTCATAAACTTTTGGCAACTTTTTATACTATTTTTGGGGACTAACATATTGATCCAGTGCCAGTGCCAGTTCCTGTTTGTTGCATGTTTTTGTTTCGCAGAATACCCATATCAAACGGAGTCCAAATGGGATAAAAACAGACGGAGATTATTTCTGGAATATTCGGAGAATATGGGAAGAAAAATCCATGCGAGATGGTGCCCGAGGGAGGCACGAGGCAGGGGGTGGGCCCCACCCCCTAGGCGTGCCCCTAACCCTCGTGGGCCCCCGTAAGGCGGTTAATGCCCTTCTTCGGCTGCAAGAAAGCTAATTTTTAGGAAAAAATCATAGCGAAGATTTCAGGCAATCGGAGTTACAGATCTCCATATATATATGAAACGGTGAAAGGGCAACTAGAGAGAACGCGGAAACAGAGAGAGACAGAGAGACAGATCCAATCTCAGAGGGGCTCTCGCCCCTCCCATGCCATGGAGACCAAGGACCGAAGGGGAAACCCTTCTCCCATCTAGGGAGGAGGTCATGGAAGAAGAAGAAGGAAGGGGGCTCTCTCCCCTTTGCTTCCGGTGGCACCGGAGTGCCACCGGGGGCCATCATCATCACCGCAATCTTCACCAACAACTTCACCGCCATCATCACCAACTCTTCCCCCCTCTATGCAGAGGTGTAACCTCTCTTTTACCCGCTGTAATCTCTACTTAAACATGGTGCTCAACGCTATATATTATTTCCCAATGATGTATGGCTATCCTATCATGTTTGAGTAGATTCGTTTTGTCCTATGGGTTATTTGATGATTGAGGGAGTCCTGGATTAGGGGGTGTTCGGGTAGCCGGACTATACCTTCGGCCGGACTCCTGGACTATGAAGATACAAGATTGAAGACTTCGTCCCGTGTCTGGATGGGACTTTCCTTGGCGTGGAAGGCAAGCTTGGCGATGCGGCTATTCAAGATCTCCTACCATTGTAACCGACTCTATGTAACCCTAACCCTATCCGGTGTCTATATAAACTGGAGGGTTGTAGTCCGTAGGCAATCAACTCCATACACAACAATCATACCATAGGCTAGCTTCTAGGGTTTAGCCTCCTTGATCTCGTGGTAGATATACTCTTGTACTACCCATATCATCAATATTAATCAAGCAGGAGTAGGGTATTACCTCCATCGAGAGGGCCCGAACCTGGGTAAAAAACATCGTGTCCCTTGTCTCCTGTTACCATCCGGCCTTGACGCACAGTTCGGGACCCCCTACCCGAGATCCGCCGGTTTTGACACCGACATTGGTGCTTTCATTGAGAGTTCCTCTGTGTTGTCGCCTTTAGGCCCGATGGCTCCTTTGATCATCAACAACGATGCATTCCAGGGTGAGACTTTGCTCCCCGGATAGATCTTCGTCTTCGGCGGCTTCGCTCTATGGGCCAATTCGCTCGGCCACCTGGAGCAGATCGAAAGCTACGCCCCTGGCCATCAGGTCAAGTTTGAAATCCTAAACTACACGGCTGACATCCACGAGAACTTGATCTTCGACGGATTCGAGCCACAGCCAAGCGCGCCGCACTATCTCAAGGGGCATGATCTAGCTCTCCCCCCGGACAGTGTCCTGGAGGCCGCACACGCATCGGTTCTGACCCCTAACTCGGAGCCTATTGCGCCAAGCGAGGATGAGCGGTTGGACGTCACCTCAGGGGCTGCGATCCCGAAAGCGATCGAGCCGAACGCTAGCCCCGCACTCTGCACGACCCGTGACTCCGAGGATCCGAACTCCTCCCCGGACTCCGAACCGCCCACGCCCCTGCCAATCGAATTCGATCGGGCGCCGATAATGGAGTTCACTGCCGCAGACATCTTTCAGCATTCACCTTTTGGCGACATCCTGAACTCTCTCAAGTCTCTCTCCTTATCAGGAGAGCCCTGGCCGAACTACGGTCAGCGAGGATGGGATACGGACGATGAAGAAATTCAAAGCCCACCCACCACCCACTTGGTAGCCACTGTCGATAATTTAAACAACGTGCTCAACTTCGACTCCGGAGACATCGACAGCATGGATGACGATGCAGGAGATACCTGTCGGTGTACTAGATTAGGGGTACCCTAGTATCCCGAACTTGTGCACGGGCAGTCGCAGCAACCCGCGGCAAGGCTTGCCGGGTGACCGCCAAGGTCCTCCGTGGTTCCTTTGAAGCCATTCAAGAACAAAGTATCCAAACCAAGACACCACAAGACCCCGGCAAGAGGAGCTTGCCGGGAAGGCCAACCAAGGCAAGGCGCTTATGGAGACAAGACCCCGGCAAGAGGAGCTTGCCGGGAAGGCCACCCAAGGCATCTCAAGGAACTTGCCGCGACGCGCCTCGCGTCCCGGCAAGGCCCGGTGAGCGACAAGCTCCCGGACGCGACAAGACAACAACCACGGCAAGGCGCTTGCCGCGGCAAGCCACCACTCTGTGCCCGCGCTCCAGCACATCCACCAACGTGTCGCTCTGGGACCCTTCGAGGCGTGCATGGCGGGAGGCTGTGCAGCCAGCTGCGCGCAGTGGCGAGCGGCGCTGACAAGATTGCCATCGTGGCGAGCGGTGGCGTCCCTGACGGTCCCTTTTGCACTGCTTAGGCGACACAGACGGGCATTTAATGCCCTTGTCCCCTGCCGTCAGGGTTAGGTATGATACACTGTAGCAGGTAGCTGTACCTACCGCAGCACCTTTCCATTTTTACCCTTTATCTCCGTTGCCACCTGTCGGTGACCCCTTGAGCATACAAAAGGAGGCCCATGTGCAACGTAGAGGGGGGTTCGGAAAAAAGAGAACACGCAGGCTCGGTCTCGTTAGCTGCTGGTGTGTACTGTAGCACTCCGCGCTCCTGAGCAAGAACTAAATATAAACCACAAAGCAGGAGTAGGGTTTTACGCATCTGTGCGGCCCGAACCTGGGTAAACTGCTCGTGTGCTTCGCCTCAATCTGCTCTTCGTGCGACCTCCGCCCCCGCCGAACCGAAAGGGACTCGGTCCGCCGGTCCCATAGGTGTTCGTGGATTAGTCCCTCGACATCTTTGGCGCGCCAGGTTGGGGGGCGTCGAGGTTGTGTGAACCAGATCCGGCGTTCACACGAGCTAGATCTTCATCATCTTCATCGACATGCCACCAAAGAAGAAGGCTTCGGAGGCGGCTGCTCCGTCCGTGCTGAACCCACCACCGCCGGAGCAAACGGCTGATGGGGCAGACGCCGGCGGAAGAACGGGCGTTGACGAGGGAGCTCACGGTGCTGCCAGGTCCAAGGACAAGGCTGCGCTACCCATCGGCGGCGTAGCCGGCTCCCACAACGATCGGGCGCACTCCAAGACCTCAGCGTCCGTACATGCACCGCGCCCATCTCAGGAGGCACGGGACCGACAGCATCATGGTACTCACAGTACCATGCGTTTGCTAGACCAAGATCGAGCTGGTGGATCCCGGAGTGCTCAAGACCAGCATGCACGCCAACATGCTGGCACGAGCGAGGCACGGTCGCCTGGACGGGATACAGCTCCTTCTAACATAGTTAGAAGTCCGAGCATATCCCGCTCCTCGCACCGTTCGCCACCGCCACCCGCCACTGCAGCAGAAGCTTTAGCGCGAGCTCAACTGCTCCTGGACTACCCTCCAACGGCAGACAAGATCGACGACTGGAGGGCCACCATTCAGAGTCTCATCGGCTTCGCCAACGGCGACACTCAACAGCAGCCGAGCACGTCGCAGCCGCGGCAAGCCAGCCAGGCACGAGCCGGTGGCGACAAGACCGGTGGGGGTGCAACCACTGTGCACTCTCCGCCCCGAAGGCCAAGATCGCCGACTCGCCGGATCTACCTCGACAGCGACTCCACCGCGTCATCAGATCCACGAGCTCGTCGCGATCAGCGCCAAGTTCTTCATGAACGCCAGCAAGAAGACGCTCGTACACGCATCGAGCGCGGAAGAGAAGCGCGACGTCAGTCGGACCAGCGCGCCGGGCCCTCTGTTGACATGCATGCGCCAGGGGAACGAGGCGACTTGCCGTACGCCGTAGGTTGCCCTACGTTTACTCGTGAGCTGCGGCAAGTCCAGTGGCCCAGCATGAAGAATTTCAAGCCAGATGTACCAGAGAAGTACGACGGCAAGTCGCATCCGTCGGAGTTCCTCAGCATCTACACCATCGTGGTACATGCTGCCGGGGGACGGGACGACAAGATCCTTGCCAACTACTTCCCGCTGGTGCTCAAACCCAACGTCAGGTCCTGGCTCATGCACTTGCAGGACAACTCCATATCCTCCTGGGCAGACCTTTGCCATCAGTTTGTCGGCGCCTTTACAGGCGGCCACAAACCTCATGGCCAAGAGAGTGACCTTCATCTGCTCGCTCAGAAGGAAGGAGAGCCCCTGCAAGTACATTCAGAGATTCAGCCGTGTACAGCACAACATCCCAGATGTCCACCCTGCCGCGGTCATCAGCGTGTTCCATCAGAACGTGCGTAACCGCAGGATGCGGGAGGAGATGGCGATGTGCAAAATCAGAGATGTCAGCGAGCTATATGCCCTGGCCGACAAGTGTGCACGTGCTGAGGAAGGGAGGAAACTCCCCGGAGAGAATGCAGGAGCAGGAGGATCTGATAGCGAGGATGCTGCCCCGGCAAAGAAAAATCGGCGGCGGAACAGGAAGAAGAAAGGCAAAGATGTGCTAGTCGTTGAGCAGTCCGGCAACGAAGGTGGCGCCAAGAAAGCCAAAGTTGGTAGCTCCGGCAAGGAGATTGCCGCATGCACCAACTGCCAGGCTGTGGCAGTCGCCGACAAGCAGGACGACATCGACAAGCAGTACTGCAAGATCCACCGCACCAAGGGCCATGACCTCCAGAGCTGCAAGAAGGTTGAACAGCTTGTCCAGCAGCAAAAAGCCAAATACGAGCGACGCGACAAGGAGAGGGCCCAAGGTGGCGATGGAGAATCTGGCAAGAAGCGCACCGGCCGGGGAGCACGCCGCGGCAAGGCCAAGCAGCGGCAAGGAGACAGACCTCCCCGCGGCCGCGACAAGGATGAAGATGACGATGACGACGAAGATATGGATGACGTCGAGACCAGTGCGCAGGAGTTCCAGAAAGCCACAGAGGTCTTGTGCGTTGATGGCGGTGCTTCTCTGCATACTTCACACCGCCAACTCAAGCAGTGGGTGCGGGAAGTCAATGCGGCGGAGCCACCCGTCGAGTCACGCAAGCTTCTGAAATGGTCTAGTACGCCTATCATCTTTGATATTGAGGACCACCCTGATCGCACAACTGCGGTCGGGTGCTTGCCGATGTTGGTTTCACCAACTATCCGCAACCTCAAGGTCACTAAGATGTTAGTTGACGGCGGGGCCGGCTTGAACCTAATCTCCTCCGCGGTACTCCAAAAACTCCAGATCCCTGACAGCGAGCTCGAAGAGACCGGCACATTCCAAGGAATCAACCAGGGAAGGAGCAAGCCGAAGGGGAAGGTCACGTTGCCAGTAACATTTGGCAGCAAGCTGAACTTCAGGACTGAGAGGGTCACTTTTGACGTTGCCGATATTCCATTGCCTTACAATGGGATACTTGGCCGTCCAGCACTCGCCAAGTTCATGGCAGCCTCTCACTACGCATACAACATGCTGAAGATGCCAGGCCCGATAAGCGTTATCTCTGCCCCCGGTGACAAGAAGGATGCTCTTATCTGCGCCGACAAGATCTACCGGGAAGCGGCAGCCGCAACAGATCGCAAGTCACTTGCCGTTGAAGCTCCCGGGGGGAAGAAGAAGACCAAGTCCGGCAAGAGTTCTGATGCCCACTCCGGCAAGCGCACCTCTTCGGAGTGCTGCACTGCCGTCGAGGACGCACCATCGAGCTCCACCGGCAAGTGTAATAAGACAATGGCGGCTCCGCCAGAGACGAAGAAGGTGTCCGCCAAGGAGGACGGCACTGGTGGTACCTTCACCATCAGTGCCACTCTCGACCCTAAATAGGAAAGCGCGCTCATTGCTTTCCTGCGGGCGAATGTCGATGTGTTTGCGTGGCATCCGTCTGACATCCCCGGTGTTCCCAGGAAAGTAATTGAGCACCGTCTTGCCGTTTGTCCTCATGCGCGGCCCGTCAAGCAGAAGGTCAGGAAGCAAGCAGTGGAGCGCCAAGAATTCATTGCAGAAGAGATCAAGAAGCTGGAAGCAGCAAGCCTTGTCAGAGGGGTGCTCCATCCTACGTGGCTGGCCAATCCTGTAGTCGTGCGCAAGGCGAACGGGAAATGGAGACTTTGTATCGACTTTACCGATGTTAACAAAGGTTGTCCCGAAGACCCATTTCCTTTGCCGCGCATTGACATCCGGCCGTGGAGTCAACAATCTGGTCAATGCGCGGCAAAGGAAATGGGTCTTCGGGACAAGCTTTGTTACCGTTCGCCTTGCGCACGACTACAGGATTGTCCAGCCACGTAGGATGGAGCACCCCTCTGACAAGGCCTGCTGCTTCCAGTTTCTTGATCTCTTCTGCAATGAATTCTTGGCGCTCCACTGCTTGCTTCCTGACTTTCTGCTTGACGGGCCGCGCATGAGGACAAACGGCAAGACGGTGCTCAATTACTTTCCTGGGAACACCGGGGATGTCAGACGGTTGCCACGCAAACACGTCGACATTCGCCCGCAGGAAAGCAATGAGCGCGCTTTCCTATTTAGGGTCGAGAGTGGCACTGATGGTGAAGGTACCACCAGTGCCGTCCTCCTTGGCGGACACCTTCTTCATCTCTGGCGGAGCCGCCATTGTCTTCTTACACTTGCCGGTGGAGCTCGATGGTGCGTCCTCGACGGCAGCGCAGCACTCCGAAGAGGTGCGCTTGCCGGAGTGGGCATCAGAACTCTTGCCGGACTTGGTCTTCTTCTTCCCCCCGGGAGCTTCAACGGCAAGTGACTTGCTATCTGTTGCGGCTGCCGCTTCCCGGTAGATCTTGTCGGCGCAGATAAGAGCATCCTTCTTGTCACCGGGGACAGAGATGACGCTTATCGGGCCTGGCATCTTCAGCATGTTGTATGCGTAGTGAGAGGCTGCCATGAACTTGGCGAGTGCTGGACGACCAAGTATCCCATTGTAAGGCAATGGAATATTGGCAACGTCAAAAGTGACCCTCTCAGTCCTGTAGTTCAGCTTGCTACCAAATGTTACTGGCAACGTGACCTTCCCCTTCGGCTTGCTCCTTCCTGGGTTGATTCCTTGGAATGTGCCGGTCTCTTCGAGCTTGGTGTCAGGGATCTGGAGTTTTTGGAGTACCGTGGAGGAGATCAGGTTCAAGCCGGCCCCGCCGTCAACTAACATCTTAGTGACCTTGAGGTTGCGGATAGTTGGTGAAACCAACATCGGCAAGCACCCGACCGCAGTTGTGCGATCAGGGTGGTCCTCAATATCAAAGATGATAGGCGTGCTGGACCATTTCAGAAACTTGTGTGACTCGACGGGTGGCTCCGCCGCATTGACTTCCCGCACCCACTGCTTGAGTTGGTGGTGTGAAGTATGCAGAGAAGCACCACCATCAACGCACAAGACCTCTGTGGCTTTCTGGAACTCCTTCTCACTGGTCTCGGCGTCATCCATATCTTCGTCGTCGTCGTCATCTTCATCCTTGTCGCGGCCGCGGGGAGGTCTGTCTCCTTGCCGCTGCTTGGCCTTGCCGCGGCGTCCTCCCCAGCCGGCACACTTCTTGCCGGATTCTCCATCGCCACCTTGGGCCCTGTCCTTGTCGCGTCGCTCGTATTCGGCTTTTTGCTGCTGGACAAGCTGTTCGACCTTCTTGCAGCTCTGGAGGTCATGGCCCTTGGTGCGGTGGATCTTGCAGTACTGCTTGTCGGTGCCGTCCTGCTTGTCGGCGACTGCCACAGCCTAGCAGTTGGTGCATGCGGCAATCTCCTTGCCGGAGCTACCAACTTTGGCTTTCTTGGCGCCACCTTCGTTGCCGGACTGCTCAACGACTAGCACATCTTTGCCTTTCTTCTTCCTGTTCTGCCGCCGGTTTTTCTTTGCTGGGGCAGCATCCTCGCTGTCAGATCCTCCTGCTCCTGCATTCTCTCCGGGGAGTTTCCTCCCTTCCTCAGCACATGCACACTTGTCGTCCAGGGCATATAGCTCGCTGACGTCTCTGATTTTGCACATCGCCATCTCCTCCCGCATCCAGCAGTTACGCACGTTCTGATGGAACACGCTGATGACCGCAGCAGGGTGGACATCTGGGATGTTGTGCTGTACACGGCTGAATCTCTGAATGTACTTGCGCAGGGGCTCTCCTTCCTTCTGGGCGAGCAGATGAAGGTCACTCTCTTGGCCATGAGGTTTGTGGCCGCCTGTAAAGGCGCCGACAAACTGATGGCAAAGGTCTGCCCAGGAGGATATGGAGTTGTCCGGCAAGTGCATGAGCTAGGACCTGACGTTGGGTTTGAGCACCAGCGGGAAGTAGTTGGCAAGGATCTTGTCGTCCCGTCCCTCGGCAGCATGTACCGCGATGGTGTAGATGCTGAGGAACTCCGACGGATGCGACTTGCCGTCGTACTTCTCTGGTACATCTGGCTTGAAATTCTTCATGCTGGGCCACTGGACTTGCCACAGCTCACGAGTAAACGCAGGGCAACCTACCGCGTACGGCAAGTCGCCTGGTTCCCCTGGCGCATGCATGTCAACAGAGGGCCCAGCGCGCTGGTCCGACTGACATCGCGCTTCTCTTCGGCGCTCGATGCGTGTACGAGCGTCTTCTTGCTGTCGTTCATGAAGAACTTGAGCTCCTCTTGCCGGGGTCTTGTCTCCTTAAGCGCCTTGCCTTGGTTGGCCTTCCCGGCAAGCTCCTCTTGCCGGGGTCTTGTGGTGTCTTGGTTTGGATACTTTGTTCTTGAATGGCTCCAAAGGAACCACGGAGGACCTTGGCGGTCACCCGGCAAGCCTTGCCGCGGGATGCTGCGACTGCCCGTGCACAAGTTCAGGATACTAGGGTACCCCTACTCTAGTACACCGACAGGAGCCCCCAGGCCTGGCCATACATGGTGCCGAGCGCTGTTGGGCCAGGCCCAAAACAGGGCACGGGCACGCGCGGCCTAGGTTACGCCGTATCTCTCTCCGTATCCACCGCGCCCTCCCCAAATGGCACGCGTTGAATGCGGCATCGTGGGAGAGATCGTGGGTGGTTTCTTTATTCGGAAATGCGGAACGTCCGCCCCCTCCCTCTTTATAAGCAGGGGAAACAGGGGTAGTTCGTCCATTCGCCCGTTGCTGCTCCAATCTCAAAAATCTCCGCCGCTCCCTCGTCTTCCCAAAGCCGAAAGAGAGCAGCGCTCCGCCCCCCATCGCCACCAGCACCACCAACGCCGTCGACCTCCTCCACCACTTCCGCCATGGC
>NC_041390.1:538804550-538881062 GCF_002162155.2 Triticum dicoccoides
TGCCGCGAGGGAGCTGAGGGAGAACTACTACCTCTTCTGGTCGACGGAGACACGAGCGCATCCGCGCACGAAGGTACTTCCCGCCGCCGCTTGGAAGAAGGCCCCAAACGGATACCCTTTCTTTGCCTTGTTCTTCTACTGCGGGCTCTGCCCGCCTTTCTCTGAATTCTTCTGCGATATCATGAACACCTACGGGTTCCATCTCCTTGACTTCACCCCCAATGCCGTTCTGACCATGGCAGTTTTCGCACATCTCTGCGAAAACTTTGTCGGAGTCCATCCCAATGTAGCCCTCTTTCGCCACTTCTTCATACCCCGAGTAGAGAGAGGAGAGCCTTTATCCGGCGGAATCGCCTGGATCTCAAGGGCTGGCAAGAAGGAAACTTATCTGGAGGGAGAATTCCGCGGCAAGTGGGAGGAGTGGAGAGCAGACTGGTGCTGGATTGACGAGGAAAACCCGCAGCCATTCACCACCCGGCGCCAAACCCCAGTAGCACGCGACAGCGATTGGAGTGACGTGGCCTCGGAAGACGACAGGCTAAAGATTGCTGTCACCCGGATCCTACGCCTCAGGCTTGCCGGGCTCACTGTAGGCGCTGTTGGCGCGGATTTTCTTCGCCGCCGCATCGCCCCCCTGCAGGAACGGGGGAGACCCTCTTGGGAGTTCAAGAATGCGGCAGATATCATGAGGCTGCGGCCGGGCCTCAACTTCAACTTCACAGTTTTGGAGCTCAACGCGATGCTCCAGGAGCTGTTCAAGTACGACCCTCAACACCCCGAAGTTTTCAGGTTGCCGGGGGGGGGGGGTCGTTCCGCTGTGTAACAACTCCGCGCTCGACCGCATCCGTGCAATGATGCCGTTGTGCGACTCGCATGGAATTGTCCCAACTTGGCAAGAGCCTGTAGACGATGTCGTGCAGCAATTCTTCGATGACTTGGTAGAAGTGCCAATCCGCTCCGACGAGAAAGATAGCCTCACCCACGACACCACCAATGCGGAGATGGCACTCATCGCCACTAGACTAGAAGAGGCGGCGGCAGCCGCAGCCGCGGGCGAATTTGGATTCACCATGGAGGAGGCAGAGGCAGCAGAGGCGGCAAGCCGTGCCGAGCGAGGGGAGCCTGCCGGCGAGAAAGAGCTTGCCGGGCATAACGTCGAGTCGAGCGAGCCCGCCAAGGATACGAGCGGCTCGCTGGAGATCAACTCGTCTTCCTCCTCATCTTCAGACAGCTCACCGCAAGCAGAGCCTCCATCCCCACCAAGAAGGCGTCTCGGCAAGGTCAGTGACATAGCAGAGCGGCAGGCGAGGCAACAGTCGCCGCGCCGCGTGACACGCTCCACCGCGACAAGCACTGTTACCGCGGGAGCGCCTCACACTGCGACGGCAACTGGAGCGGGGCCCTCCCGGACCACCGCTTCTACTCCTGCCGCTTCTCATGCCGCGGCGACAACCGGAGCGGGGTCATCTCAGACCGCCGCCACTGCTCCCGCCAAGCGTCCAAGGGAAGCTACTCCTCCGCCTCCTCGCGCCGGACGTGAGCCAGACTTTGACTTCTCCGCGTTCAGCTCCGACGAGGAATAAGAATAAGAGTAAGACTCCCTTGATGTACTTGTAGTTCTTCAATCCTTGCTGTTTGTCTTGTATCTCTTTTGCTTGACTCTGAACTTGTTCCTTTTTAGGACTCTGGCCCAGAGAGCAGCAAAGAGAGCCAAAGTCCCGTTGATTGTCATCGAGGACGAACCTACTGCAACAGCAGGGGGTGCGCCCGAGACAACCTTGCCGGACCCGGCAACTTTTCTCCAGAGCAGCCCCCAGCCTAAGTATATGGTTTGCTTTCCGCTATGAGATGCGCATGGATACTTTGTCTTTGCTGATATCTTACTGCTGGTTTGTGTAGGACCAGAGCAGCCCCACCAAGAGCTAAGGGAGAATCCCCCGACAAGGGAGAGCTCTCCGGCAAGGGAGGGCTTTCCGGTAAGGGAGAAGTCTCCGGTAAGGGAGGGTTCTCCGGCAAGGGACAGCACCAGCGGCCCCCGACGGTGGAGACCACGACTGCAGAACCCGGCACAGGTAATCCTTTCGCTTCAAAACTTTCCTTGCGTTCTTCTTCTTTTGATCTTCTTGGGTTTTTGCTTGACTCTTCTCCCTTTCCCGGCTGTCAGACCCATCTGCTACGGAGCCGATGGAGACCGAGGTTGCCGCCGAAGAAGCGGCCGGTGCTGACGATCCCGCCGGCGCAGAGGCCGCCAAGGCTGTCGCCGCGGCAACTGGCGAGGGGTCTGGCGATCGCACTGACGGCCCTAAGGCTGCAGGAGCACCAGGCGCTACACCGACCGCCGACCCGTCCGCCGCTGCCGCAGCGCCAGGCTCCGAAGAGCCCCAGCCAGGCGTCTACTTGAAGGCCGGCGACGACGTCTTCATCAACCTTCCCTGGGCATCAAGCTCCAGGGCGCCGGTCGAGGGAGAGATCTTCGACGGGGAGGTGCTTGCCTCCGCTGGGCTGACGCTGGTTGACGCGCCGAGCAGCAGTAGCAACGAGCCCGAGGAAGAGCGGCTGCTGCGGAAGTTGTTGTCGCTCTACCGCGCGCGGCAAGCCAAGCTGGAATCCCGTGAGGCGCTTGTCGCGAAGGCGGGAGCAGACATCGAGAAGCGCGTGGCAGAGCTCGGGGGTTTCCACTAGGAAGCCCTCCGGTCCCTGGCGGAGGAGCGGGTGCAGCTTGCCGAAGCGCAGAAGGCCTTCCTCCTCGAGAAGGCTGAAGTCGAAGAGCAACAGGGACTTGCCGCTGTGAAGCTATCCGCGGAGGAGGGCGAGCTGGCGCAGCGGAAGGTCAATCTTGACGTCCACGAGGAGGAGCTTGCCGTGCGCGAGGAAAAACTCGGCGGAGCCCTTAAGCAAGCAGAGGATGCTACCGCAGTTGCCGAGGCCGCCAAGAAGGAGCTGGAGATGAAGGTGGTGCAGTTGGAGGCCGATCTTGCCGAGAAGGGCAAAGAGCTCAGCGTCGCCAAAGGCTCCAATGCGGATCTTGAGTTGAAGCTGACCACTTTGACCAAGACGCTGGACGGCGCAAAGGAGCAGGAGACGGCCTTGAAAGAAGAGATCAAGGCCGAGAAGGCGCTGTTGGAGAGTGTTGCCGCCACCCAGAATGCTTTCAGGAAAAATGTGGAGCACTGGACGGAGAGTCTCGTGAGCGCTGCCGCAGATATTGACAGGGAGTTGGCGCAGCTGGGGATGGAGGATCTCGGGTATCCCTCCGACGAGAACCTCCAACCCAGCGCCAAGCTCGTCTTGTTCTTCAAAGGCGTGGCGACGGCCCTCCAGCGACTCCGGGAGAGGATCCCAAAGCAGCTGGCCGACGAGTCGCGCAAGATCTGCGTGGGAGCTCTTCAGAAAGTGTTGGTGAAGGTGGCCTTCCGCAATCCGGGCCTCAACCTCACCAACGTCCTCAAGACCCTGCCGCCGGATGCCGATCTGGAGGCGCTCAAGGCCCTTGTCGCACCCATTATGGACAAGGTGAGCGGGATCAAGAGGATCGAGGGCGATCGCGTAGATTAGGCCGCCCATTTCTTCTTTTCTTGTCGCTGTTTGTCATGCAATGAAAACAATGTGTTAGAGCCGCGACAAGCTATCTTTGTAATATAACTCTATTCTGGGTAATGATTGCAATGTTATTCCCTTTACTTGATTCCTCCCTTTGTATGTTTTTGCCCTACGCTTTTAGGGAACTTGCCGGTGCAGGCACCTGAGCCGCGAGCGCTGAGTGCGGGACGTCAGAAGCCTGCTGGCGGTGCCACTACCGACAAGAAACCTTGTCACAACCAGTTGCAGCTCACTTAAGTTGTTGAGCGGACTCGAAACAAAGTAAGGGCGCAACTGCTACGAGTTGGTTCCTCCATGCACAGGTTTTCCATACAAAGTGCGGTCCTTCAAGGGAGATAACTTAAAATTTAAAAAATCTGATTGCTCAAACTTTGGCAACTTAGCTTTTCTGTTGTTTGCTTCCTGGTAAGGCGAAATTTTCTTGAATGACGCCTGGTCCATACCATTATCTTCTCCTTTCCTCCCCGGCAAACTTGTGGGCGAGGGGACCTTCCTTTCCTTGAGAAAAAAGAAAGAAGAGAAAATAAAGATACGGAGCCTTACGGCTCATTATTGCTTACCATGGAGTAGGTGCTGCACAAAGTGTCAGATCATATATGCCAAAAAATAGAGAGCATGAAATTGACAAAATGTGCGGAGCACATGAGCTTTACTTATGCACGGGGTCTGCGCCCGGCTTTGTACAAAGTATTACATGCAACAGCGGCAAGACTTGTACAAAAGGTGGTTGCCGGAACAGGTTCCGGCAACCGCGCCTTATGGGTAAAACTTACGAAGATGCTCAATATTCCAGGAGTTGCTCACCGGAATGCCATCTTCGGTCTCAAGGCGGACAGCGCCAGGCCTAGTGACTCGTTTCACCCGATAAGGGCCTTCCCACTTTGGCGTCAACTTGTTGGAATTCTTGGCGGACTGAACACGCCAAAGAACAAGGTCGCCTTCCTCAAAACTTCTGGCATTAACTTTGCGTCTATGGTAGCGGCGCAAAGCTTGCTGGTAGCGAGCAGCTCACACATCAGTCTAAAGACGGTCTTCGTCAAGGAGCAGCGCGTCATCTTGTCGCAGCTGCTCTTGCTCGAGCTCATCATAAGCGAGCACTCGAGGTGACCCGTATACGAGTTCCGTGGGGAGAACTGCCTCTGCTCCATAGACTAGAGCGAAAGGTGTCTGGCCAGTGGCTCGATTTGGCATCATTCTGATCGACCAAAGAACCACCGGCAGCTCCTCGATCCAGTTTCTTCCGCACTTGTGCAGCCTGTCGAAAGTCCTGGTCTTGAGCCCGCGCAGCACTTCAGCATTTGCCCTCCCCGCTTGACCGTTGCTTCTCGGGTGAGCAACAGAAGCGAAGAAGACCTTGGCGCCAAGATCTTGGACATACTGCATGAAGGTGCGGCTCGTGAATTGCGTACCGTTGTCGGTGATTATCCTATTAGGGATCCCGAAGCGGCAAACAATCGACCTGAAGAACTTGACTGCTGACTGTGCTATCACCTTCCTCACTGGTTCCACTTCCGGCCACTTTGTGAACTTGTCGATTGCGACGTACAAGTACTCAAAGCCCCCGACTGCTCGGGGAAAGGGGCCGAGGATGTCGAGCCCCCAGACCGAAAATGGCCAGGATAAAGGGATCGTCTGGAGAGCTTGAGCTGGTTGGTGTATCTTCTTGGAATGGAACTAGCATGCTTCACACTTGGTTACTTGTGCAGTTGCATCCTGGAGGGCTGTCGGCCAAAAGAAACCTTGCCGGAATGCTTTGCCGACAAGTGCTCTTGCGCCAATGTGGTGACCACATATGCCTCCATGCTTTGCCGACAACAGCTTTTGTCCGTCTTCCCGGTGAATACACTTCAATTTCACACCATTGAGTCTTCTTCTATACAGTGTCTTGTCGACAAACTGGTAAATACTTGACTGCCGGGCTAATCTTTCCGCTTCTTCTTGCTCTTCGGGAAGTTCTCCTGTCTGAAGGAAATAGACAATCCGCTGTGCCCATGCTGGAGCTTGTGGCTCGACAACAAGGACTAAAGGCAAATCTGCGGCTATGGGAACATCCGCTTCTACGGCGAGAATCTGCGGCTCTGCCGGAGCTTGACGTTCCCCGGCAAGCTTGCCGGAGCAAAACTTGTCGGGAGCTTCTGCTTCAACGGAACAAACCCTAGGGCTTGCTGGAGCAGATTGCTCCTCACCTCTCTTGGCGTTGATCTCGGGGACCTTCTTTGCCAAAGGCAAATCTGCTACTGCGGGAACGTCCGCTTCTACAGCGAGAACCTGCGGCTCTGCCGGAGCTTGACGTTCCCCGGCAAGCTTGCCGGAGCAAAACTTGCCAGGAGCTTCTGCTTCAACGGAACAAACCCTAGGGCTTGCCGGAGCAGATTGCTCCTCAGCGCTCTTGGCGTTGATCTTGGGGACCTTCTTGGCGGCGGCTTCGGGAAGCTCTGTCGGCAAATAGTCACCAGAAATCAACTTCCTCTTCTTGCTCTGTCTAGTTGAAGGCGTTACAGACGGTTGAGTCAGCTTGAGCACAAAGATCCCTGGTTCCACAGGTAACTTAAGTGCATCACACTTTGACAGGCCATCGGCAATGGCATTATGAGATCTTGGAACATGCTCCATCTGTAGGCCGTCAAAGTGCTCTTCTAGCTTTCTCACTTCGTCGACGTAAGCTTCCATCAACGGACTCTGATAACTCTTGTTCACTTGGCGGACGACAAGCTGTGAGTCACCCCGGACAATGAGCTTCTTGATCCCAAGGTCTGCCGTGATCCTGAGACCGGCAAGCAAGCCTTCATACTCTGCAGTATTGTTTGTTGCTTGCTCCTTGGGAAAGTGCATCTGGACTATGTACTTGAGGTGCTCTCCGGTGGGTGCGATAAGCAGCACGCCAACGCCGGCGCCTTGCAGCAAAACGGCACCATCAAAGTACATCAGCCACTCTTTGCCTGCTTCCTTGTCGGGGATGCTCATTTCTGGAATTTCTTCATCTGGTGTTGGCGTCCATTCTGCTATGAATTCTGTCAATGCTCTGCTTTGGATAGTTGAAGTACTCTCAAACTTGAGGCCAAAGCTTGATAGTTCCAGTGCCCACTCAACAATCCTGCCTGTCGCTTCTGGATTCTGTAGTATCCTCTTCAGCGGAAAGCGAGTGACAACTGTGATCTCATGTGCTTGGAAGTAATGGCACAGCTTTCTCGAGGCCATGAGAAGGCCGAAAAGCAATTTCTGCACGCCAGAGTACCTTGACCTAGCCCCCTGCAGAAGGGAACTGACAAAGTAAACTGGGCGCTGCACCATCTTCTTCTGTATCTCCTCGTGCATCTGCGCAGATCCATCTTTGTCGGGACCAGAGCTTGCCGGGGAAGCCCCCTGCTTGTCGCTGGATGCGCCTGCCGTGGTTGCTGGCTCGTCATCTGCCTCCCTCTCTGCCACTAACGCAGCACTAACCACTTGATTGGTTGCCGCTATATACAGCAGCAACTTCTCTTGTGGCTTAGGTGCGACAAGTATTGGAGGGGAGGACAGGTATCTCTTCAAGTCTTGCAGCGCGGCCTCCGCTTCCGAAGTCCATTTCATTGGACCTACCTTTTTCCATAATTTGAAAAACGGCAGGGCGTGCTCAGCAGACCTAGAGATAAACCTGCTAAGAGCAGCCACGCAACCGGCGAGCCTTTGTACATCCTTGACGCGCTTTGGTGCTTCAATCTGCTCAATGGCCTTGATCTTGTCGGGATTGGCTTCGATTCCCCACTGAGACATGAAGAACCCAAGAAGCTTGCCGGAGGGGACTCCAAACACACACTTCTCGGGGTTGAGCTTGAGTCTGATCTTGCGCAGATTTGCAAAGGTCTCGTCTAAATCTTGGATCAGAGTTGCCTTGTCCTTGCTCTTGACCACTATGTCGTCCACGTAGGCTTCCACATTTCTGTGTATTTGTGGCTCAAGAGCGACATGGACTACTCTTGCAAACGTTGAACCAGCATTTTTTAATCCGAAAGGCATCCGTATGAAACAGTACGTGCCACATGGAGTAATAAATGCGGTCTTCTCCTCATCCTCTTCTGCCATGAAGATCTGATGGTATCCTGAGTATGCGTCAAGAAATGAAAGCAAGTCACATCCGGCCATGGAGTCAACAATCTGGTCAATGCGCGGCAAAGGTAATGGGTCTTCGGGACAAGCTTTGTTAACATCGGTAAAGTCGATACAAAGTCTTCATTTCCCGTTCGCCTTGCGCACGACTACAGGATTGGCCAGCCACGTAGGATGGAGCACCCCTCTGACAAGGCCTGCTGCTTCCAGCTTCTTGATCTCTTCTGCAATGAATTCTTGGCGCTCCACTACTTGCTTCCTGACCTTTTGCTTGACGGGCCGTGCATGAGGACAAACGACAAGACGGTGCTCAATTACTTTCCTGGGAACACCGGGGATGTCAGACGGTTGCCACGCAAACACGTCGACATTCGCCCGCAGGAAAGCAATGAGCGCGCTTTCCTATTTAGGGTCGTGAGTGGCACTGATGGTGAAGGTACCACCAGTGCCGTCCTCCTTGGCGGACACCTTCTTCGTCTCTGGCGGAGCCGCCATTGTCTTCTTACACTTGCCGGTGGAGCTCGATGGTGCGTCCTCGACGGCAGCGCAGCACTCCGAAGAGGTGCGCTTGCCGGACCGGCGGACCGAGTCCCTTTCGGTTCGGCGGGGGCGGAGGTCGCACGAAGAGAAGATCGAGGCGAAGCACATGAGCAGTTTACCCAGGTTCGGGCCGCACGGATAAGTAAAACCCTACTCCTGCTTTGTGGTTTGTTTTGAGTTCTTGCTCGGGAGCGCGGAGTGCTACAGTACACACCAGCAGCTAATGAAACCGAGCCTGCGTGTTCTCTTTTTTCCGAACCCCCCTCTACGTTGCACATGGGCCTCCTTTTATATGCTCAAGGGGTCACCGACAGGTGGCAACGGAGACAAAGGGTAAAAGTGGAAAGGTGCTGCGGTAGGTACAGCTACCTGCTACAGTGTATCATACCTAACCCTGACGGCAGGGGACAAGGGCATTAAATGCCCATCTGTGTCGCCTAAACAGTGCAAAAGGGACCGTCAGGGACGCCACCACTCGCCACGATGGCAATTTTGTCAGCGCCGCTCGCCACTGAGCACCGCTGGCTGCACAGCCTCCCGCCACGCACGCCTGGAAGGGTCCCAGAGCGACACGTTGGTGGATGTGCTGGAGCGCGGGCACAGAGTGGTGGCTTGCCGCGGCAAGCGCCTTGCCGCGGTCGTTGTCTTGTCGTGTCCGGGAGCTTGTCGCTCACCGGGCCTTGACGGGACGCGAGGCGCGTCGCGGCAAGTTCCTTGAGATGCCTTGGGTGGCCTTCCCGGCAATACCGATGAACCAACGCCCATAGGGCATTGGACAGCCACCTCATCTCACGATGTGTACATGGTGGATACCCCTAAAGGAAGCGACAACGAGGAAAAAGGGGATGGGACGGGAGATCGACCCCCCGAAAAGCAATCAAAGCGTCGGCATAAACGCCGACCCAAGCCCCACCTCGACAAAAACCCAGCCATAGAGATGGACGAGCCAGTAGACGACGAGCAGGCCTTAGAGCAACCGTCCGAACAGGACAACACAGATAGAGAAACCGAACATCCCTCCTCCGGCGAAAATGGCATTCCGGATGACCTCACGCCGAATAAACCTATGGAGCAGAAGAATCTCCACGAGAGGCTCGTTGCAACTGCACGCAGCCTAAAAAAGCAGAAGTGGAGGCTAAAAACAGCGGAAGATGCACTCCGGATTAGATGGAGCAAAGTAATCAATACCAAAGATAAGTACGGCGACAGTCGCCGCACTAAAAGCTATCCGAAAAGAAAGCTACTGCCTGAATTCGACGAAGAGGCCCTAGAGCCCTCGCATTCAAAAAATGAAAAAGCCACACGGTCGGATAGACGACCCAATAAAGCGGCAAGCGGCGCTGCACCTAAATCGGCATGCGACCCACTTAAGGATTCGCATCATGGCCCAATCAGGTCCATTTATGGGCCAAGAAAGCAAGCTCTCATAAGCTACGCTATGAAGCCATCATCAGAATCCGACACACCCCCTATGTTTCACCGATGAGGTCCTGGACTATGAATTCCCAGAGGGATTCAAACCCATAAACATAGAGGCATATGATGGAACAACAGACCCTGGAGTCTGGATCAAGGATTATATCCTCCACATACACATGGCTAGAGGAGATGATCTCCACGCCATAAAATATCTACCCCTTAAGCTTAAAGGGCCAGCCCGGCATTGGCTTAAAAGCCTTCCCAAAAACACAATTGGAAGCTGGGAAGAGCTCGAGGATGCTTTCCGAGCAAACTTTCAAGGGACCTATGTCCTTCCTCCGGACGCAGACGATCTTAGTCACATAACTCAACAACCCAAAGAATCAGCTCGGCAGTTCTGGAATAGATTCCTCACTAAAAAGAATCAGATAGTCGACTGTCCGGACGCCGAAGCCTTAGCAGCTTTCAGGCATAACGTCCGAGATGAATGGCTCGCCAGACACCTCGGCCAAGAAAAGCCAAGAACAATGGCCGCACTAACAAGCCTCATGACCCGCTTTTGTGTAGGGGAGGACAGCTGGTTGGCAAGGTGCAGCCCCAGCGACCCAAGTACATCCGAAACTAGGGATGGAAACGGAAAACCGTGATGCAACAAGGACCGTCGCTGGACTAAGGACAAAAGTCCGAAGAGCACAACAGTCAATGCCGGATTCAAAGGCTCACAACAAAATCAGGAAAAATCGCCCCCCAGGATAACAGGGACGATCCATCCAACCTAAGTAAAATCCTGGACAGGATATGTCAGATACACAGTACTCCCGGGAAGCCTATTAACCATACCCACAGAGACTGTTGGGTTTTCAAACAATCCGGCAGACTCAATGCCGAACACAAGGGGCTCGACACACCAAGCGAAGACGAGGACGAACCCCAATAGCAGAGCACCAGGAAACAAAAGAACTTCCCACAAGAAGTAAAAACAGTAAACTCACTTCACATAACAAAACGTGCGGCGCCCGTAAAGGTACGCACCACACGGCCCATCCCCAAAGGATCCTGCCACTGGTTGTCAAAACCGATCATCTTCGATCAGCTAGATTATTCTAGGAATATCAAGAATGTAGGCTGGACTGCCTTGATACTCGACCCAATAATTGGCGGACTCTAGTTTTCAAATGTCCTTATGGACGGCGGCAGTGGACTAAACCTGATATATCAGGATACAATCCAGCACATGGGGATAAACCCAGCAAGAATCCGCCGCAGCAAAACCTCCTTTCAAGGGGTAATACCTGGTCCGGACACCCATTGTATGGGTTTTCTCCGGCTCGAAGTCATATTCGGCTCTGCCGATAACCTCCACCGTGAAAAGCTGACCTTCCATATCGTCCCGTTCTCAAGTCGCTATCAAGCACTACTGGGACGCGAAGCTTTCGCTCGCTTTAACGCAATACCGCATTATGCATCTCTTACGCTTAAGATGCCCGGTCCACGAGGCATCATCTCTTTGAAGGGGAAGCACTAAAGTGAGCCTCCCCAAGCGGAGGACTGTGCGGCCGCTTTGTAGCCCCACAGCAAAACGGCCTCACCGGCTAGAAAACTTCGAAATAGGTCATTCAAGACCACGAACGCGGATAGACGAGTTCGGTGCAAAATCATCATTGATGCAGGCCTAGAAGCCATATACCCCCGCACTAGGGGCTCCACGCATATACAATAAAAGACAATAAAGCTCAATCTTATATATCTTACTTTATACTTTGCTTATTTTAAAGTTTTTCGGCACGACCCGTTTTCAACTCAGTTCCTCTCTTTTACAGATGAACGTCGTGCGGCGCCCGTCCAGGATACGGCACAACGGAGACATAGGCGCAGACGTGCAGTAGGGACCCGTCCTAAAGGATTCTTTTTAGATTAAGACCCTGCGTAAACCTTTTTTACTGTCTCTTGTTGCTACACATCCCCTGGTTTTTTTTCTTTCTGATATAACCAAGGAGGAGGCTGGCGTCTTGGCATGTGGCCACGTCAGAATTTTTGCACGTACCTGGACACTAGGGGCTTTTTTAATAAAGAGTGTTGTTTCGCCCGCACTCATAAAGACCGAACACCTTAGGGAGTGTTCGGCGTCGCGAGTTTTGGCATTATATGCATCAGCTCCGAATCATGTCTTTGGTCAAATGTTGGGTTTCCCGGCTCCTGAGTTCGGCTACCTTACATTCCGCTCTATCGGCTAAGGTAGCACCATGAGAACTACTGCGATTGTGCCCCCGGTTCGGCCGGGCGAGCACCTCAGTAGAGAAAGCCGAAAACTGACTGTCATGATGTAGCGTGAGACTGGTCATCCACTCGATGACCTATCGGAATCTATCGGATTCCTCCACTTTAACGAAGGGCCGCTTCCCGGTCAGGCACATACGCACCCCGAATTCGGACGAGCGCAGTTGCCACCAAGGAGCTACCTAAAGAATCTCATTGTCAAACTCCTATGGTAAGTGAAAGTGTTAAAGCATTATAGTCCGGTTGCCTGGCCCGCTGCGCTATCACCTCCTTTGTAGGACCAAGACGTTGGGTTAAGTGTGAAAATGCGTCTTCTGCAAGCACCCCCGCACTATGTGCGTGGGGGCTGAAGCCAACGACTGCCATCTTTCAGATTTGTATATATCTTAAAATGGCCGCACAGGAGGTGTTCCCAATACTTGAAGGCACAAGTATAAAAAGGCCACTACAATTTATCAAAATATTACTTTATAATTACATATGCTATCTTAACATAGCATCCTTCGAGCACTGCATCTCTATTACACGAGCGCCTTCAAGGACTTCCTGAAAATAGTGCTCGAAGGGTACTCGGCTTTCGTCCGAGTCTCGGGACGCAACAACGGTGGTCTCCATCCCTGCCCAGTATGTTTTGACATGGGCAAGAGCCATCCGTGCACCCTCTATGCATGTTGACCTCTTCATCGCATCAATACGCGGCACCGCGTCAAGGAATTGCTGCACCAAGCTGAAATAACTCTTTGGCTCCGATCTCCCTGGCCACAGATGACCCATGACGTACTTCATGGCGAGTCCGGACAACCTATTAAGTTTGGCCCATTGAGCCAAACGATCCTCTACTGCGAGTAGACGCTCTGGATTGTGGAACTGTGACCAGAAAAGCTTTTCCACTTCGCGATATTTTAGATCTCGAAAGTGTTCGGTCGCATCAGCAGCACTTGCGGCCAAATCCAGATAGGTGTACTCCACACTCCACATCCGGTCCAACGGAGAAAACTTCGGATCACAAAACTTCCTCCGCAGCATAAAGGGCTTTCTAGCTGCAATGTGTTCGGCCTGACGCAGCTCCTCCTTCGCAGCTCTCATCGCAGAGAGAGCGTCCTTGGCATCGGCAACGGCCTTCTCTAAGTCCGTCTATCTCGCCCGGTCTTCTTTCTCAAGAAGTTTGCAACGGTCTGCAGCGCTCTTTAACTTCTCGGCCTTCTCGGCCATCTCTTCTTTGCTTCGGCAGTGAGCAGCCTGTTCGGCTCTCAGCTCTTCAAGGGCCTTCTCGGCAGCCGCATCGCTTTTTCTGGCTTGCTCCTTAGCTCGGGCAAGTTCTGCCCTAAGATTCTCCACGACGGCCATACCATCTGCGTCAAGCACACACATTGTAAGACACTGGCATGCAGCTCCTCTTACCTGATGCCACCCGAAGAATTACATACCTTGAGCCTCATCAAGCTGCTTGTTGACAAGCGCGATGTCGGCATCTGCCACGTCCAGTTGCCGCTTTAGTTCGGCCACATCATAAGTTCGGCTTGATTCCGGACACCTCGCCACCTACATTCAAAGGCAACATCTTAGACCTGGGATTATGATCCTCTGCGTGCCGTCATTTCTTGACAACGCGCAGAGTCTCAGGGGCTACTATCTACACAGGGCGCATCTTACTTATGCGCAACTGACAAAAGTGTACATTATCCAACGTACCTCAAAACCCGTCAGTAAACTTTTGATGGCCTCATGCAATCCGCTTTCTGTGGATGAAATCCTTTCAATCACCGTGCCCATCAATGCACGGTGCTCTTCTGAGATAGAAGCTCGCCCCAGCAGAATCTTTAGCTCCTTCGACCGCGCACCAAACGGTGCCGGACTCTTCCTATGACCTCCATCGAAGGCAGGACGCGGAGAACCTTGTGGGGCCATATGGCTACCTTCCACCCCTGCCAGATTTGGAGTAACCCTCCGCGGCGACACCTCAGGGTCGCCCGCCTCGCTAGGCGGTCTAGCAGGGGGAGGCGTTCCACTCTCCATCATCTCCGGAAGAAGATCCCCCGAAGACGAGCTCTGCTGAGAAGGGCTGAGGTCCGAGCTATAAGGTAAAATTTCGATTAATCTTCTTAGATAAAAAGTAAGTATTTCTCTCATCTCTCATCTCTCGCTGGAGGGCTGATCCCTTTGGGGGCATAGTTCGGCCGAGGATCTCCCCGGCGCCGGACCCTCTGATGAGAACTTCTTCCCCCGCTTTGAGGCCATGGTCTCCGGGTCGTCAGAGGCGGCCTTCTTCTTCCCCCTAGGAGAGGAATTGTCGGTTCCTCCCTTCGGAGCGGCGTCCTTCAAGGAGGCCATAGTTTCCTTGTCCTCCCCCTCACTTCCCTCCAAAGGCACAATCTTCAACATCCTGGCTAGCATGGGATCCGGCCTGGTCTCAAGAAGGGGAGCCGGACACCTGATCAGCTTCGCCTTCGCTACCCACTCCTGTTTAAAAGGACAGCTCTTTTAAGAGCGAGTCTATGACAATTTTACGGATAGCGAGTCTGGGCACAAGGTTACTTACTTGAGTACCCGTGCAATTGCAGCTTAAACCTGCGTCCTCGGTCAAATCCGGACATATTGCTTGTGATCTGAAGAACATTTTATACATCTCCATGGGCGTTGCGCCCATAAAATGCTGGAGAGCTCGTGGTCCCTCCGGATTAAACTCCCACAGACGAAGGGAGCAACGTTTGCCGGGCAATGTTCGGCGAATCAGCATGACCTGCGTCACCTTGACCAGGTTGAGGTCTCCTTCTAAGAGATCCCTAATGCGGCCCTGCAACAGGGGCACATCTTTGGATAACCCCCAATCTAATCCTTTGTTGACCAATGACGCTAGCCGTGTTGGGGGACCCGAGCGAAAGGCAGGAGGCGCCATATACTTGGCGCTCCTGGGAGCGGTGATATAGAACCACTCTCGTTGCCACAAGCCGAGCTCCTCTTGAAAGGAGCCCTCGGGCCATGGAGCATCGGCATTCTTACTTATGACCGCACCTCCGCACTCTGCGTGCCGTCCCTAGATCATCTTCGGCTCCACTCCGAAAGTCTTGAGCCATAATCCCAAGTGAGGAGTAACACGAAGGAACGCTTCGCACATAATGATGAATGAGGAAATGTGGAGGATGGACTCCGGAGCTAAGTCATGAAATTCCAGCCCGTAATAAAACAGCAGCCCCCTCATGAAGGGATCTATCGGGAAGCCTAACCCCTGAAGGAAGTGAGACATGAACACTACGCTCTCACCGGGCTGGGGACTGGGAATAGCCTGCCTTTGAGCAGGCAACCTATGCGAAATTTCGGCGGTCAAGAACTTAGCCTCTCTCAACTTTAGCACATCCTCCTCTGTGACGGAGGAGGGCATCCATCGGCCTTGAAGGTCGGAACCGGACATTGTCAAAGGTCCGAAGCACCTGGAATCTGGAGCCTAGGGTGTTGGAACTCGAGGCGGCGGGCGAACTCGTTTGAAGATTGGGGAAAAGGAGTAAGGCCCTGGTCTCTTTATAAGAGGTTGAATACAAAGAGCCCTCCTCGTAACCGTTTGGGACTCGCCTTTAATCAAGAAAACATGCTAACGGGCACGATTGGGTTACCCACGTCCGTATTGATGAGAATCCCATAAAAGGGGGGTACACGATCTCTTCTTTGACAAGACGTGCCAAGGAAACCGCTTCGCAAAACATGCTGAGGTGGAAAAGTAAAAATGATTCGAGTAAAGGACTTGGCCGTAGTGTGATGACGCCCTGTGGAATACGTCGGCAGATTTGATTTGTGTCGATATTATTCTCTCTATGGCAATATGTGGAAACTTATTTTGCAGAACCGGACACTACTCTTGGTGTTTACAATCTTCTATGAAGGACTTGGAGGAGGAACCCGCCTTGCAATGCCGAAGACAATTTGCACGCCGAACTTGTCGTCATTGAAGCCTGGTTTAGGGGCTACTGAGGGAGTCCTGGATTAGGGGGTGTTCGGGTAGCCGGACTATACCTTCGGTCGGACTCCTGGACTATGAAGATACAAGATTGAAGACTTCGTCTCGTGTCCGGATGGGACTTCCCTTGGCGTGGAAGGCAAGCTTGGCGATGCGGATATTCAAGATCTCCTACCATTGTAACCAACTCTATGTAACCCTAACCCTATCCGGTGTCTATATAAACCGGAGGGTTGTAGTCCGTAGGCAATCAACTCCATACACAACAATCATACCATAGGCTAGCTTCTAGGGTTTAGCCTCCTTGATCTCGTGGTAGATCTACTCTTGTACTACCCATATCATCAATATTAATCAAGCAGGAGTAGGGTATTACCTCCATCGAGAGGGCCCGAACCTGGGTAAAAAACATCGTGTCCCTTGTCTCCTGTTACCATCCGGCCTTGACGCACAGTTCGGGACCCCCTACCCGAGATCCGCCGGTTTTGACACCGACAATGATCAAGATTGGTTTGAGTTGCATGTTTTATTATTGATGCTGTCCTATGGTGCTCTCCGTGTCGCGCAAGCATGAGGGATCCCCGCTATAGGGTTTGCAATATGTTCATGATTTGCTTATGGTGGGTGGCATGAGTGACGGAAGCATATACCCGAGTAAGTAGGTTGTTTGCGTATGGGATAAAGAGGACTTGATGCTTTAATGCTATGGTTGGGTTTTACCTTAATGAATGTTAGTAGTTGCGGATGCTTGCTAATAGTTCCAATCATATGTGCATATGATCCAAGTAGAGGAAGTATGTTAGCTTATGCCTCTCCCTCAAATAAAATTGCAATAATGATTACCGATCTAGTTATCGATTGCCTAGGGACAAATAACTTTCTCGTAACAAAAAGCTCTCTACTAAAACTAACTTAGTTGTGTCTTCATCTAAGCAGCCCCTACTTTTTATTTACACACTCTTTATTATCTTGCAAATCTATCCAAAAACACCTACAAAGTACTTCTAGTTTCATAATTGTTCTAGGTAAAGTGAATGTCAAGCGCGTGTAGAGTTGTATCGGTGGTCGATAGAACATGAGGGAATATTTGTTCTACCTTTAGCTCCTCGTTGGGTTCGACACTCTTACTTATCGAAAACTGTTTCGATCCCTTATACTTGTGGGTTATCAAGAACTTTTTCTTGCACCGTTGCCGGGGAGCCATAGCGTGGGGTGAATATTCTCGTGTGTGCTTGTTTGCTTTATCATTAAGTAATTTTTATTTGCTGTTCTTAGTTTTTTTCTATCTTTAGTTATCGGTAGGAAACGCAAAATACCAAAAAAATTAGTTGTACCTACTGAACCAATGGTTGAAGAACCACTCAAAATCTATCACACTCCTGAAGCTTATTACTTGGATCATCTTCGATCCCTATGTGTGATGTCTACTACACAACCTTCTTCTTGTAGATGTTGTTGGGCCTCCAAGTGCAGAGGTTTGTAGGACAGTAGCAAATTTCCCTCAAGTGGATGACATGAGGATTATCAATCCGTAGGAGGTGTAGGATGAAGATGGTCTCTCTCAAGCAACCCTGCAACCAAATAACAAAGAGTCTCTTGTGTCCCCAACACACCCAATACAACGGTAAATTGTGTAGGTGCACTAGTTCGGCAAAGAGATGGTGATACAAGTGGTATATGGATAGTATATAATGGTTTTTGTAATCTGAAAATATAAAAACAGCAAGGTAACTAATGATAAAAGTGAGCACAAACGGTATTGCAATGCTAGGAAACAAGGCCTAGGGTTCATACTTTCACTAGTGCAAGTTCTCTCAACAATAATAACATAATTGGATCACATAACTATCCCTCAACATGCAACAAAGAGTCACTCCAAAGTCACTAATAGAGGAGAACAAACGAAGAGATTATGGTAGGGTACGAAACCACCTCAAAGTTATTCTTTCCAATCAATCCGTTGGGCTATTCCTATAAGTGTCACAAATAGCCCTAGAGTTCGTACTAGAATAACACCTTAAGACACAAATCAACCAAAACCCTAATGTCACCTAGATACTCCAATGTCACCTCAAGTATCCGTGGGTATGATTATACGATATGCATCACACAATCTCAGATTCATCTATTCAACCAACACAAAAGTACTTCAAAGAGTGCCCCAAAGTTCCTACCGAAGAGTCAAGACGAAAATGTGTGCCAACCCCTATGCATAGATTCCCAAGGTCATGGAACCCGCAAGTTGATCAACAAAACATACATCAAGTGGATCAATAGAATACCCCATTGTCACCAAGGGTATCCCACGCAAGACATACATCAAGTGTTCTCAAATCCTTAAAGACTCAATCCGATAAGATAACTTCAAAGGGAAGACTCAATCCATTACAAGAGGGTAGAGGGGGAGAAACGTCATAAGATCCAACTATAATAGCAAAGCTCACGATACATCAAGATCGTACCACCTCAAGAACACGAGACAGAGAGAGATCAAACACATAGCTAATGGTACATACCCTCAGCCCCGAGGGAGAACTACTCCCTCCTCGTCATGGAGAGCACCAGGATGATGAAGATGGCCACCGGAGAGGGATTCCCCCTCCGGCAGGGTGCCCGAACGGGTCTAGATTGGCTTTCGGTGGCTACGGAGGCTTCTGGCAGCGGAACTCCCGATCTATTGTGCTCCTCGAAGTTTTTAGGGTATATGGGTATATATAGGAGGAAAAAGTACGTCGGTGGACCTCTGGACTGTCCACGAGGCAGGGGCCCCCACCCTCGCGGGCAGCCCGGGACTCTCCTGGTCCATCTCTGATACTCCCTAGGCTTCTTCTGGTCCAAAAAAAAGTTCCGTGAAGTTTCAGGTCAATTGGACTCCGTTTGATTTTCCTTTTCTGCGATACTCTAAAACAAGGAAAAACAGAAACTGGCACTGGGCTCTGGGTTAATAGGTTAGTCCCAAAAAATAATATAAAAGTGTATAATAAAGCCCATAAACATCCAAAATAGATAATATAATAGCATGGAACAATCAAAAATTATAGATACGTTGGAGACGTATCAACATCCCAAGCTTAATTCCTGCTCGTCCTCGAGTAGGTAAATGATAAAAACAGAATTTTTGATGTGGAATGCTACCTAACATATTTCTCTAAGTAATTCTCTTCATTTTGGCATGAATGTTCAGACCATAAGATTCAAGACAAAAGTTTAACATTGAAATAAAAATAATAATACTTCAGGCATACTAACTAAGCAATCATGTCTTCTCAAAATGACATGGCCAAAGAAAGTTCATCCCTACAAAATCATATAGTTTGGTCAAGCTCCATTTTTGTCACACAAGAATGCTCTCATCATGCACAACCCCGATGACAAGCCAAGCAATTGTTTCATACTTTAGTAATCTCAAACTTTTTTCAACTTTCACGCAATACATGAGCGTGAGCCATGGATGTAGCACTATGGGTGGAATAGAATATAATGATGGGGGTTATGTGGAGAAGACAAAAAAGGAGAAAGTCTCACATCAACGCGGCTAATAATGGGCTAGGGAGATGCCCATCAATTGATGTTAATTCAAGGAGTAGGGATTGCCATGCAACGGATGCACTAGAGCTATAAATGTATGAAAGCTCAACAAAAGAAACTAAGTGGGTGTGCATCCAACTTGCTTGCTCACGAAGACCTAGGGCATTTGAGGAAGCCCATTGTTGGAATATACAAGCCAAGTTCTATAATGAAAAATTCTGACTAGTATAAGAAAGTGACAAAACAAGAGACTCTCTATCATGAAGATCATGGTGCTACTTTGAAGCACAAGTGTGGAAAAAAAGGATAGTAGCATTGTCCCTTTTGTATTTTTTTTCATTTGGTCTTTTTGGCCTTCTTTTTTTGGGACAATGCTCTATTAATGATGATCATCACACTTCTATTTATTTACAACTCGATACTAGAACAAGATATGACTCTATATGAATGCCTCCGGCGGTGTATCAGGATTGCGATGAATCAAGAGCAACATGTATGAAAAATTATGAACGGTGGATTTTCCAAAAATACGATGTCAACTACATGATCATGCAAAGCAACATGACAATGATGATGCATGTCATAATAAACGGAACGGTGGAAAGTTGCATGGCAATATATCTCGGAATGGCTATGGAAATGCCATAATACGTAGGTATGGTGGCTGTCGGTGTCAAAACCGGCGGATCTCGGGTAGGGGGTCCCGAACTGTGCGTCTAGGCCGGATGGTAACAGGAGGCAAGGGACACAAAGTTTTACCCAGGTTCAGTCCCTCTCGATGGAGGTAAAACCCTACGTCCTGCTTGATTAATATTGATGATATGGGTAGTACAAGAGTAGATCTACCACGAGATCGGAGAGGCTAAACCCTAGAAGCTAGCCTATGGTATGATTGTTGTTGTCTATGTTGTCCTATGGACTAAAACCCTCCAGTTTATATAGACACCGGAGAGGGTTAGGGTTACACAAAGTCGGTTACAATGGTAGGAGATCTGAATATCCGTATCACCAAGCTTGCCTTCCGCGCCAAGGAAAGTCCCTTCCGGACACGGGACGAAGTCTTCAATCTTGTATCTTCATAGTCCAGGAGTCCGGCTGAAGGTATAGTCCGGCTATCCGAACACCCCCTAGTCCAGGACTCCCTCAGTAGCCCCTGAACCAGGCTTCAATGATGACGAGTCTGGCGCGCAGATTGTCTTCGGCATTGCAAGGCGGGTTCCTCCTCCAAGTATTTCATAGAAGATTTTGAGCACAAAGATAGTGTCCGGCTCTGCAAAATAAGTTTCCACATATTGCCATAGAGAGAATAATATTTACACAAATCTAATCTGCTGACGTATTCCGTAGCGTGACACACCACGGCCAAGCCTTTATCCGAGTCGTTTCATTATCCCACCTCAGCGCGTCATGCGAGGCGGTTTCCTTGGCATGTCTTATCAAAGCAGATATCGTGTCCCCTTATTCCGGGATTCTCATCAATACGGGCGTGGGTAACCCAACCGCGCCATTGATTACGGCGCTTGGAGATAAGCGAGTTTTACTAGGCTGGTGGGGACATGTAGTTGCGTCCACCCATATAAGGGGATAAGGATCCACCTTTTCACCTACGCCTTCTTCCTCCTTTGCCTATCCATTCTCGCGCACTCAAGCTCCAACGCCCAAGTCCGCACTACCACCTCAACCTTCTCCAGCCATGTCCGGAGCGGGAGGCAAGTGGATGGTCTCCTCCGTCACGGAGGGACACATCAAAAAGCTGAGGAAGGCCGGATACCTGTCTAACGACATCGCGCACCGGCTTCCCGAAAAGGGGCAGCTCATCCCCACCCCTAGGCCCCATGAGAGGGTGGTGTTCCTCCCCCATTTCCTCCGTGGACTGGGCTTCCCTCTCCACCCATTTGTCCGGGGGATCATGTTTTACTATGGCCTGGAATTAAACGATCTGGCCCCGAACTTCGTCCTCAACATCTCGGCGTTTATCATCGTGTGCGAGGCTTTCCTCCGCATCCGCCCCCATTTCGGCCTATGGCTCAAGACTTTCAACGTCAAGCCGAAGGTGGTGCGTGGCAACCAGGCGGAGTGCGGAGGTGCCATGGTGGGCAAGATGGCCAACGTCCTATGGCTCGAGGGCTCCTTTGTGGAGACCCTGAAGGGGTGGCAATCGTGGTGGTTTTATATCACCGAGCCATGCGACCCCGCATGGGTCGCAGCCCCTGAGTTTCGATCCGGACCCCCTACGCGGCTCACCTCCTGTAGGGAGACGGGCTGTCATGGGGTAAAAAAGGAGAACTGACCAGACTCCAAACATGCATCCAAACCCTGGTGGACAAGAAGCTCAAACTTGTCAACGTAGTCCAGGTTATGCTCATCCGCTTGATCCTCTCGTGTCAACAACGGGCTTTCAACCTGTGGGAGTTCGACCCGGCGCAGCACCAAACTCTGAGTAGACTCTTCGACACGACGTACGAAGATGCCTGGAGGGTGCTTTTCAAGGGCGCCGAGGCCCCCGCATCCACTACCAAGGATCGCGGATTCAGTACGCAGCATCACGCCCATGTGGTAAGCTGTTATTTTTCCTTTTACAGGATATTAGATTATCATAGTTTGACCCCATGCGGGATCTAAGCTCCCTTACCTTTGACAGGATTGGCAGGTGATGTCTGGACAGATCAACTGTCTGGCTCCTTTGCCCGAAGGCCCAGCGGACGCTCGCTTGGCCAAGCTGCTGGTTCCGACACCCTATGTGGTGCCAGAGAAGAAGGCCGCGAAAAGGGCCACGGGGACTCGAAAGAGTGCCCAGTGCCAGGAGGTGTCGGATTCATCATCCGACGGTTCTGAAGCGCATTCCTCTCTTGAAGACGAGGAGGAAGAAGAAGAAACCTCTCCCCCTCCAGCGGGAGGAGAGAAGAAAAGGAAGGCCGCCCTCTCTGGGGTGGCCGGAGGGTCCAAGAAGGGGAAAACCCTTCCTTCGGACTACTCCACCGACGCTGACGACGACGGAGAGGAGTGGCAGCCCAGGGCCAAGCCCCTGGCGAAAACGTAAGTATCTGGATACCGGAGTAATTCATAGTATTCGTTTATCGCACAGCTTTCCCTTATGTCGAATATGTTTATGCAGCCCACCCAAAGACCGGCTCGACGCGTCGTCGAGCGGCTCACTGGACTCGTCGGATGTGAACTCGCTTCCGACGGCTTCCTCCCCCCGCCCTACGGATGACACCAAAGTGTTGTCCCAACAGGTTCCAAGCCGGGAGGAGGTGGTCCTGGAGGCGCCGTAAGGCGACCTCCCGGACTCCAGGAGTAAAGGGGATGAAACCCCCCAGGGCTCCAAGTCCGGCTCAAGGCCGGACACCGCTCCAGAACCTTCAAAGGTTCCAGAGTCCGGCGGGCGACCTCCTTCCAAGAGGAGCAATCCCATCGTGCCGGTGACCCCCGTCCAACCGGGGGCGCCGGACAATCTGTTGGAGGTGCTCAAAGGCGCCTCCATCAACGAGGGGCACCGCACTATTATGAGTGCGATGGTCCAGAAGGTTCAGTTCGCCAAGTGCAGACTGACTGAAGCTTGCACTAGCCTTTTAACAGGCTTTGAGGTAAGTAAAGAATGTGTAAATGATATTACCGCATAGACAATAGCCCCTGATGCTCTGTTGGGTGTTCGGGAAGAAAAGCCGAATAGAGGATCAAAGAATTCGTAGGAGTCTAACAAAAGGAGTCAATATGCGTATGCAGGCTTCTCTGCTGGCGTCTGCCGCACTGACTGCGGAAGTGGACAAGCTGAAGCAGAGCATCGAGAAGTCCGAGCAAGAGCTCGGGCGTGCCAAGAAGCAGCTCGAGGAGAAGGAAGGTAAGAAATACCTTGTTTGAATATGTATAAAAAAGGTGCAATTGCAAAAAATGACAGGATTAACTTGGCTATTGTAGGGGCCACGTCTGAGGTGGCGACCCTTAAGCAAGCGCTGCTCGAGGCCGAGAAGAGTGCGGCCGCGGAGCGCACCGAGCGGGAGAAGTATGAGGCTGAGGTTGGCAAGGTGTGGCAAGAGCTCCAGGTTCTCATGAAGAAACATGAGAGTTCGGAGCTTGACTCGAAGACGCGAGCGTCCGAGCTTGCGGCGGCTATTGAAAATGCCAAGTCTGCCAAGACCGAATCCCAGAAGACCCTCCAGGAGTTGAATGAGGTGAAGAAGATAGCGGCGGGTAAGGCATTCTTTATGCAAAGCAAACATATAAACGTGAGTTACTTGTTACTTACCCGAATCCGGAGCTCTCTAGGAGCGTTCGCAGATCTTCCCCGAAGTGTGTCCGATGCTGCCGCATTCTATCGAGCCGAGGAGGGCAGCTCGACAGAGAAGGTGTTCTGGTCTCAGTATGCTGAGGCCGGACACCCCGTGCCCCTGAGCGACCAGCTGAAGCAACTGGTCGAGCTCCACAAGGCAGCCGAACAGGCCATGAAGGGCCTCCTAGTTCGGTTGTGGCCTGGAGAGGCTCTGCCTGGGAGCTATTTTGGGCTAGTGCGGCGGCTGGTGGAGGCCTGTCCAAGGCTCAAAGTCATCAAGCGCTCCGTCTGCATTTAAGGTGCCCGTAGGGACCTTGCCCGTGCTAAGGTGCACTGGGGCAAGCTGGATGCTGAGAAGCTTGTGAAGGACGGGCCACCGCTGGGGAAAGAGCATTGCAAGCCCGAGAATTACTATAAGGATGTTCTGAAGGGTGCCTGCCTTGTGGCTGATGAATGTTCTAGGGATGTAATTTTTGAGTAAAACTCGCTCGTTTTTGTCCTGTGCGCTGAAAACTTATTCATATGCGCTGAGCAATGCTATTTGAATTTAAAATATTACCTTCTGTGCGGCTGTTTATCAATTCTGAGAGATGGCGAGTCGTCGGCTTCTGCCCCGTGCCGCTAGTGCTGGGGTGTTCGGGGATAAACCTGAGCGCTCTTTTTCCCATGTTTGGGTCCTTCGAGGGAGGCGCTCAGCCCAATGAACAAGGCAATCAGACTATAACGCATGAACACTCTCGCTTAGCCATAGAATTCTATAATTTTAAATTTCGGCGAAGCCCCTAGTATTCAGAAGACCGAGTTCGGGGCGCTATCCACGCCTTGGCCGGACAGAGCAGACTCCTCGCCCTAAGCGGCATAAGTCTTTAGGGACTCGAAAAAACCTCTCAAACAGTGACCATCTCTCGCTTCATCATGACAGTCAGTTTTAGCTTTCTCCACTGAGGTGCTCGGCCCAGCTCAACTCGGGCACAATCGCAGTGGTTCTCCTAGTGCTACCTTAGCCGATATAGCGGAACGTAAGGCACCAAAACATAGGAGCCGGGCAAACCCAACTATTGACCCAAGACATGATTCGGAGCCGATGCATATAATGCTATGAGTTCGGGGTGCCGCACTTGTGAAAGTGTTCGGACTTCTCACACCATATTGAGGGGTACTGAAGCCCCTGGCGTATTTTGGCTGTACCAAATTGTATAGGAGCAACATGTCATGAAGGAACATATATTTATATAGAAAAAGGTAAAGCAAAAATAGACAAAAGCTATGCATTGTTTATTAAAAATAGCTGCAATCAAAGCAGAACGATACAAATAATGCGATAAACAAAAAGTTGGACTATTTAACATGTCTGCTCCAGGGGCAAGCTGCGGAATAGTATGCGAAATAGGTATACTGCTCGTGATAGAGACCACCTGTGAGTTCCGTAATGCGGCGTGGCTTGTCTGCCTCCCTGGTTCTTGCATCGTTTGTGCGGCAATTGAACTGCCGAACAGGCCTTCCGAAGAATGGAGTCCTGAAAGTAAGAGAAAATTAAGAAATCGGCAGTCCCTGGTGCGGTTTAAGCCGTGTTTCGGGTATGCCGTGATGGTGCCCCTCCCCCTGTACCCATGGTATTTTTAGAGCGTAGTTATGTACGCGAAGCACCGGCGTCGCTTTTTTGCGAGGGTTGGGGTTGGGGTCGCATTGCTACGCCTGCTCAGAACATGCCAAGCAGTCTTGTTGTAGGTTACTCCGGGCGCGCTTGACGGTGTCCGAACATTTAATGGCCGGACTGGAGAACTGCCTGGAGAGGCTGCTTTGTACTTCCGCTACAAGGGCCGCTGTGTGCTCCTCCGTTCGGAGGGAGCGTTTGGTGTTTCCGTTGACCGTAATTACTCCTCGAGGGCCTGGCATCTTGAGCTTAAGGTATGCGTAGTGTGGGACTGCATTGAACTTGGCGAATGCGGTTCATCCGAGCAGTGCGTGATAGCCACTGCGGAATGGGACTATGTTGAAGATCAACTCCTCGCTTCGGAAATTATCCGGGGATCCGAAGACCACTTCAAGTGTGACTGAGCCTGTACAGTTGGCCTCTACACCTAGTATTACGCCCTTAAAGGTCGTTTTGGTGGGCTTAATCCTCGAGGGATCTATGCCCATTTTCCGCACTGTATCCTGGTAAAGCAGGTTCAGGCTGCTGCCGCCGTCCATAAGGACTCTAGTGAGATGAAATCCGTCAACAATTGGGTCTAGAACCAATGTGGCGAATCTGCCATGACGGATGCTAGTGGGATGGTCCCTTCGATCAAAGGTGATCGGGCAGGAGGACCATGGGTTGAACTTTGGGGCGACTGGCTCTATCGCGTATTCGTCCCTTAACGCGCGCTTCCGCTCCCTTTTGGGGATGCGGGTTGCGTATATCATGTTCACTGTCTGCACTTGTGGGGGAAAACCCTTCTGTCCACTGTTGTTCGGTGGCCGGGGCTCCTCGTCATCGTCGCTATGCATCCCCTTGTCTTCATTTTCGGCATTTAACTTGCCTGCCTGCTTGAACACCCAACAATCCCTGTTGGTGTGATTGGCCGGCTTTTCGGGGGTGCCATGTACCTGGCACAAGCGGTCGAGTATTCGGTCTAAACTGGACGGGCCCCTAGGATTCCTTTTGAATGGCTTTTTCCGCTGACCGGATTTAGAGCCTCTGAATCCGGCATTAACTGCCGTATCCTTAGCATTGTCGCCGTTAATGCGGTGCTTCTGCTTGTTGCGACGCGACCTGCCACTACTGTCCCTGGTATCCGAATTACCAGGGTTCTTGGTCATATTGTTGCTACGAGCAAGCCAGCTATCTTCTCCCGCGCAAAAGTGGGTCATGAGTGTTGTGAGTGCTGCCATAGATTTCGGCTTTTCCTGTCCTAGGTGCCGGGCAAGCCACTCGTCACAGATATTGTGCTTGAAGGCTGCTAGGGCCTCTACATGTGGACAGTCAACTATTTGATTTTCTTTGTTAGGAACCGTGTCCAGAATTGCCTGGCTGATTCATCTAGCTGCTGAATTACGTGGCTTAGGTCATCAGCGTCTGGGGGTCGCACATAAGTGCCCTGGAAATTGTCAAGGAATGCGGCTTCCAGGTCCTCCCAACAACTGATTGATCCTGTTGGCAAGCTGTTAAGCCAATGCCGAGCTGATCCTTTATGCTTGAGTGGGAGTCATTTGATGGCGTGGAAATTGTCGCCGTGGGCCATATGGATATGAAGGAGATAATCCTCGATCCATACCACAGGATCTGTTGTGCCATCATATGATTCGATGTTTACGGGTTTGAAACCCTCGGGGATTTGATGATCCATTATTTCGTCTGTGAAGCATAGTGGGTGTGCGGCGCCTCTGTATTGGGCTATATAATGATGTAGCTCCAATGAGCTTTGTCTACTGTGTTCGGCCCTGCCAAATTTGTGGCCGGCGTGACGGTTACCGTCTCGAGCCATGGGGCACCCACGCGACCCGTAGATCGATCTTGTTTGCCTTGCCTTGTCTTCCAACATATCTTGTAAGTCAGGCGCATATTCCCGTGCCTTGGTACGGGGTGCGGCTTGAGTGGAGGGCCGAGAGGCCTCTCTATCGCGGCCACGAGGTGGCCGGTCGGCCGCATAAAGTGCTTCCTCCTCTAATCGGGGAAGCAACCTGCGCTTTGGGTAGCTCTTGGAGGGGCGTTCGGGTTTATGCTCTTCGGCTGCAAGGACTTCAGTCCATCTTTCAACTAGCAAATCTTGATCAGCTTTAAGCTGTTGCTATTTTTTCTTGAGGCTTCTTGCCGTGGCCATAAGCCTGCGTTGAAAACGCTCTTGTTCGACGGGATCCTCTGGCACGACGAATTCGTCGTCGTCGAGGCTTGCCTCGTCTTCGGAGCGCGACATATAATTATCGTCCTCGACCTCTCTGTCAGCCGCTCTCTCATGAGGGCTGGTTTCTCCATCCTCCTGTGCTAAATCTTGCTCGAGGGGATTTTCTTTGGCGCTTTCCAAAGTATTATTATCTCCCGTGCTGGAATCGCCGTGTTTGTTTTGGCAGTATTTTGAGCGGCGCCGCTGACGCCGGCGCTTAGGCTGTTTCTTGGAGGGGTCATCCTCCGATGTTCCATCGCCATCTCCTTCTTGAGGCTTCATATGACGAGGTGGCTTTCCAGGGCCTAGTAGGCGCTGGTTCTTCATCATCTCCTTAATCGGCGTCCATACCGTCGATGTCTTCGGAGTCAAAGTCGAGCATGTCTGTTAAATCATCGACAGTGGCTACAAAGTGGGTGGTGGGTGGGCTTTGAATTTCTTCATCGTCCGAATCCCAACCTTGCTGACCGTAGTCCGGCCAGGACTCTCCTGATAAAGAGAGAGACTTCAGTGTCTTCAGAATATCACCGAAAGGCAAGTGCTGAAAGATGTCCGCGGCAGTAAACTCCATGATCGGCGCCCAATCGGATTCAATCGGCAGGGGCGCGGAGGGTTCAGAGTCCGAAGAGGAGTCCGGATCCTTGGAGTCACGAATCTCGCGGAGTATGGGGCTGGTGTTCGGCTCAATCGCCATTGGGATCGCAGCCCTCGAGGTGGCATCCAACCGCCCATCCTTGATCGGCGCAGTTGGCTCCGACTTAAGGGTCGAAGCTGATGCGGGTGCGGCCTCCGGGGCACTGTTCGGTGGTAGAGCTAGATCATGCTCGTCGGGACAGTGCGGCGCGCTCGGCAGTGGCTCGAATCCGTCGAAGATCAAGCTCCGCGGATGCCAGCCGTGTAGTTTAAAACTTCCGAATCTGACCTGACGGCCAGGGGCGTAGCTTTCGATCTGCTCCAGACGGCCAAGTGAATTGGCCCGCAGTGCGAAGGCGCTGAAGACGAAGATCTGTCTGGGGAGGAAGGTCTCACCCTGGACTGCATTGCTATTGATGATCATAGGAGCCATCGAGCCTGACGGCGACGACACAGAGGAACTCTCAATGAAAGCACCAATGTCGGTGTCAAAACCGGCGGATCTCGGGTAGGGGGTCCCGAACTATGCGTCTAGGCCGGATGGTAACACGAGGCAAGGGACACGAAGTTTTACCCAGGTTCGGGCCCTCTCGATGGAGGTAAAACCCTACGTCCTGCTTGATTAATATTGATGATATGGGTAGTACAAGAGTAGATCTACCACGAGATCGGAGAGGCTAAACCCTAGAAGCTAGCCTATGGTATGATTGTTGTTGTCTATGTTGTACTACAGACTAAAACCCTCCGGTTTATATAGACACCGGAGAGGTTTAGGGTCACACAAAGTCGGTTACAATGGTAGGAGATCTGAATATCCGTATCGCCAAGCTTTCCTTCCACGCCAAGGAAAGTCCCTTCCGAACACGGGACGAAGTCTTCAATCTTGTATCTTCATAGTCCAGGAGTCCGGCTGAAGGTATAGTCCGGCTATCCGAACACCCCCTAGTCCAGGACTCCCTCAGTGGCTGTTTTGAGGAAGATATACGAAGGTTTATGTGTGATAGAGCGTATCATATCACGGGGTTTGGATGCACTGGCGAAGTTTGCACCAACTCTCAATGTGAGAAAGGGTAATGCACGGTACCGAAGAGGCTAGCAATGATGGAAGGGTAAGAGTGGGTATAATCCATGACCTCAACATGGGTATAATCCATGGAATCAACATTAGTCATAAAGAACTCACATACTTATTGCAAAAATCAACAAGTCATCAAAAACCAAGCATTACGCGCATGCTCCTAGGGGGATAGATTGGTAGGAAAAGACCATCGCTCGTCCCCGACCGCCACTCATAAGGAAGACAATCAAATAACACCTTATGTTTCAAATTTGTTACACAACGTTTACCATACATGCATTCTACGGGACTTGCAAACTTCAACCCAAGTATTCCTCAAATTCACAACTACCCAACTAGCACAACTTTGATATCACTATCTCCATATCTCAAAACAATCATCAAGTATCCAACTTCTCTTAGTATTCAATGCACTTATATGAAAGTTTTTATTATATCCCTCTTGGATGTCCATCATATTAGGACTAATTTCATAGCCAAAGCAAATTACCATGCTGTTTAGGAATCTCAAAATAATATAAGTGACGCATGACAGTTCATCTATTTCTATAAAATAAAACCACCACCGTGCTCTAAAAGGATATAAGTGGAGACCTAGAGCAACAGCAAACTACTCCGAAGGATATAAGTGAAGATCAATGAGTAGTCAAATAATTATGCAAATATGTGAAGACTCTCTAACATCTAAGAATTTAAGATCTTGGTATTTTATTCAAACAGCAAGAATAAATAAATAAAATAAAATGATGCTCCAAGCAAAACACATATCATGTGGTGAATAAAAATATAGCTCCAAGTAAAGTTACCGATGAACGAAGACGAAAGAGGGGATGCCTTCCGGGGCATCCCCAAGATTAGGCTCTTGGTTGTCCTTGAATATTACCTTGGGGTTCCTTGGGAATCCCAAGCTTAGGCTCTTGCCACTCCTTATTCCATAGTCCATCGAATCTTTACCCAAAACTTGAAAACTTCACAACACAAAACTTAACAGAAAACTCATGAGCTCCGTTAGCGAAAGAAAGCAAAACTCCACTTCAAGGTACTGTAATGAACTCATTCTTTATTTATATTGGTGTTAAACCTACTGTATTCCAACTTCTCTATGGTTTATAAACTCTTTTACTAGCCATAGATGCATCAAAATAAGCAAACAACACATACAAAACAGAATCTGTCAAAAACAGAACAGTCTGTAGTAATCCGGATCAAACGTATACTTATGGAACTCATAAAATTCTCAAATAAATTAATTCAAATGAGGAATTTATCTATTAATCATATGCAAAAATAATTAACTAAATATCACTCTCCAATAAGAAATGGCAGAAAATCTCGTGAGCGCTAAAGTTTCTGTTTTTTACAGCATGATCGCAAAGACTTCCCCCAAGTCTTCCCAAAGGTTCTACTTGGCACAAACACTAATGAAAACAATAAAACCACATATAAACAGAGGCTAGATGAATTATTTATTAGTAAACAGTATCAAAAAGCAAGGAACAAAAATAAAATTGGGTTGCCTCCCAACAAGCGCTATCGTTTAATGCCCCAAGCTAGGCATGATGATTTCAATGATGCTCTCATAAAAGATAAGAATTGAAACATCAAGAGAATATCATGAAGAATATGACTAGCACATTTAAGTATAATCCTCTTCCTATGCATAGGGATTTTGTGAGCAAACAACTTGTGGGAACAAGAATCAACTTGCATAGGAAGGTAAAACAAGCATAACTTCAAAACTTTAAGCACATAGAGAGGAAACTTGATATTATTGCAATTCCTACAAGAATATATTCCTCCCTCATAATAATTTTCAGTAGCATCATGAATGAATTCAACAATATAACCAGTGCCTAAAGCATTCTTTTCATGATCTACAAGCATAGAAAATTTACTACTCTCTACATAAGCAAAATTCTTCTCAATCGGAATAGTGGGAGTATCATAACACACTTGAATACTATAAATTGTTTCCACATTAAAAGAGTAATGTTCAGAAAAAAGGTAATAATAATCATGACAAGTTTTATAAATATAATCATCACTACTTTTTATAGCATATGTATCATCACAATAATTATCATAAGTAGCAACTTTGTTCTCATCATAATCGATTGAAACCTCTTCCAAGATAGTGTAATCATTACTAAATAAAGTCATGACCTCTCCAAATCCACTTTCATCAATATAATCATCATTAGTAGGAGTCATGCTATTATCATAATAAATTTGCATATCAAAACTTGGGAGACTACAAATATCATGTTCATTAAACATAGCTTCCCCAAGCTTGGGACTAACATTAATTGCAGCAAATATATTCTCAAAAACATCATCTTCATCAAAATAGCATCCCCAAGCTTGGGCCTTTTCATATCATAAGCATAATCACTCTCATCATTAATAGTATGGATAGCACCAATAGTATAGAAATTATCATATTCTTCCAAGCAAGTGCCAAAAAGATTTTCAAGATCATAAGAAGTTTCATTATCTTCCACAATTATATTTTCATGAGGTACAATAGTAATAGGAGCAGCATTATTTGGGAGAGATATCTTTTTACCTCTCCTCCTTTTTCTTTTCTTCTTCTTCACCACATCATGTACGGGTTCAATCCTCTTTTTGGAGCTCCTTATTAATGAGATTGGTTGAATAGGAGGCTCCTCCTCGTTACCTGATTCATCATAAGAAATAATAGGAGGGTATTGGGAAGTCTCTTCCCTTTCATTAGTATTCTCTTCATCTTATATTTCTTTTGTTTTCTTTAGGTAGTTGGCAATATAAGGATTTTCAATACAATTCACCGCACAATACATATAAATTTCCTCTAGATCAAAGCCCAGAAGTTTATCACAAGAAAATACTGGAAGATAGTTAGTTATACGTTGCATTTCTTCATAACCCATAAGCAAACTAAGTTCATTATGGTGTGCAAGAGAAATCAAGTCATCACAATTTTTGGAAACAATTAGATCATGAAACAATATGCATTGGATGGTTAAATGACCATGTTCATTGCAAAGTTCACAAGTACGACCAAGAAAATTTAAATTTTTAGCACAAACATCTAGCCTTTCTTGCAACCATTTAGTTTCTAAATGCTTATGCCTCTTGCAATATCTATCTTCCCTATTTGGTGTGTACTTGCAAACCCAATGCACTCCACAAAAATTGACATGTTTATAGGAGACATTTTCATCATAACTAGTGCAATCATCATTAGTATTATGGATACTCAAGGAGTTCACACTAACAACATTGCAATCATGCTCATCATTCAAAGATTTAGTGCCAAACATTTTAATGCATTCTTCTTCTAACACTTTGGCACAATCTTCCTTTCCATCATACTCACGAAAGATATTAAAAAGATGAAGCGTATGAGGCAAACTTAATTCCATATTTTTTTGTAATTTTCTTTTATAAACTAAACTAGTGATAAAACAAGAAACTAAAAGACTCGATTGCAAGATCTAAATATATACCTTCAAGTGCTAACCTCCCCGGCAATGGCGCCAGAAAAGAGCTTGATGTCTACTACACAACCTTCTTCTTGTAGACGTTGTCGGGCCTCCAAGTGCAGAGGTTTGTAGGACAGTAGAAAATTTCCCTCAAGTGGATGACCTAAGGTTTATTAATCCGTAGGAGGCGTAGGATGAAGATGGTCTCTGAGGGAGTCCTGGATTAGGGGGTATCCGGACAGCCGGATTATATCCTTTGGCCAGACTGTTGGACTATGAAGATACAAGATTGAAGACTTTGTCCCATGTCCGGATGGGACTCTCCTTGGCGTGGAAGGTAAGCTTGCCAATATGGATATGTAGATATCCTTCCTCGTAACCGACTCTGTGTAACCCTAGCCCCCTCCGGTGTCTATATAAACCGGAGGGTTTAGTCCGTAGGACGAAGAACAACAATCATACCATAGGCTAGCTTCTAGGGTTTAGCCTCTCTGATCTCGTGGTAGATCAACTCTTGTACTACTCATATTATCAAGAATAATCAAGCAGGACGTAGGGTATTACCTCCATCAAGAGGGCCCGAACCTGGGTAAACATCATGTCCCTAGCCTCCTGTTACCATCCGCCTTAGATGCAAAGTTCGGGACCTGTCGTGGAGTTGACACGGCAGATGTCCTAGAGCAAGGACTTAGTCGTAGGGCCATCACACTAGGAAGCTTAAAGGGGTTAATCAGGTCAAGGGACACACGAGAGAGTTTTTATACTAGTTCGGCCCCTTACGATGAAGGTAAAAGCCTATGTCTAGTTGGGATTGGTATTGTTGAAGTTTCGATCTCCAAGGGGCTCAACTCGCTGGCTTGGTTATCGATTTGGTTGTTTCTTAACCTAAGCCGCCACCGAGTCGTCCCCTTATATACATGGGTTGACGCCCGGTGGCCTACAGAGTCTCGGCTGGCTCATACACAGTGTCCGGCTTGGTGACTAGTCAATTCTACCTTATGATACAAGTCACACCACTACGACGGTTTTTCACTATGGGCCATAAGTCGCCCGTGGGCTTTAGACCCTTTACTGAACCTCCATCTTCATGATTGATCCTGGGCTTTGCATGATAATCCTCTTTTCATAACCCGACCCCTCCAGGGCGGCTTACACAAATTGTTATATCCCCGACAGGACCCCCTACCCGAGATCCGCCGGTTTTGACACCGACATTGGTGCTTTCATTGAGAGTTCCTCTATGTCGGCATCGTTAGGCTTGATGGCTCCTTTGATCATCGATACCGATGCAGTCCAGGGTGAGACTTTTCTCCTCGGACAGATCTTTGTATTCGGCGGCTTCGCACTGCGGGCCAACTCGCTTGGCCATCTGGAGCAGATTGAGAGTTACACCCCTAGCCACCAGATCAGGTTTGGAAGCTTAAACTACATGACCGACATCCGTGGAGACTTGATCTTCGACGGATTCGAGCCCCTGCCGAGTGCGCCGCACGGTCATGATGAGCATGATTTAGCTCTACCATCGGACAGTGTTCAGGAGACCGCACCGGCAACCGCTCAACCCCTAAATTCGGAGCCAATTGCGCCATCCATGGACGGGTGGATAGACCCCTGCCACGGAGGCCGCATTCTCAGCGGCGATCGAGCCAAGTATCGACCTTACCCTTCACGAGAGCCGTGACGCCAAACTGCCGGATTCTTCCCCGGCCACGGACTCCGAACCGCCTACGCCCGTGCCTATCGAATCCGACTGGGCGCCGATCATGGAGTTCACCTCCGCGGATATCTTTCAGGACTCGCCCTTCGGCGACATACTGAACTCATTAAGGTCTCTCTCCTTGTCAAGAGAGTCCTGGCCGAACTATGTCCGGAAGGATTGGGATGCGGATGACGAAGAAATTCGCCGCGCACCCACCACCCACTTAGTAGCCACTGTTGATGATTTGACCGACACACTCTTCGACTCCGAAGACATCGACGGTATGGACGACGATGCAGGAGACGAACAGGAACCACTGCCCACAGGGCACTGGACAGCCACCTCATCATATGATATATACATGGTGGACACACCCAAAAAAGGCAATGGCGACGGGACAGCGGAGGATGACCCCTCCAAGAAGCAACCCAAGCGCCGACGATAGCGGCGCCGCTCTAAGTCTCACCGAAGCAAAAGCGATGATACCGACACAGGAGATAATAGCACTCCGGACAGTGCCGAAGATGATGACAATCCCCTCCAGCAAGATTTAGAGCAGGATGATGGAGAAGCCAGCCCTCCCGAGAGAGTGGCAGATGGAGAGGCGGAGGATGATAATTACATGCCTCCCTCCGAAGACGAGGCAAGCCTCGACGATGACGAATTTGTCATTCCTGAGGATCCCGTCGAGCAAGAGCGCTTCAAGCGCTGGCTTATAGCCTCGGCAAATAGCTTTAAGAAAAAGCAACAACAACTTCAAGCTGGTCAAGATTTGCTAGCTGACAAATGGACTGAAGTCCTTGTGCCCGAGGAATATGAACTCAAATGCCCCTCCAAGAGTTACCCAAAGCGCAGGTTGCTACCTCGACTGGAGGAGGAAGCATTAAAACCTACATCTCCAGCGTATGACGCGGCTGATCGGCCACCTCGTGGCCGCGACAGAGAGGCATTTCAGCCAAAATCTTAGCCCGCACCCTGACGCCACTCAAATAAAAATGTCAAGGCACGGGGAAACACGCTAGACCTGCGAGACGTATTGGAGGACAAAGCAAAACACGCAAGATCGATCTACGGATCACGATGGCGCGCCACTAAGCGAGACGATAACCGTCATGCCGGATACAGTAAAAGTAAATCCGGCCGGGCCGAACACAGCGGACAAGACTCATTTGAGCTACGTCGCGACATAGCCTAGTACAGAGGTGTCGCACATCCCCTATGCTTCACAGACGAAGTAATGGATCACCAAATACCAGAGGGTTTCAAACCCTAAATATCGAATCATACGACGGTACAACAGATCCTGCGGTATGGATCGAGGACTTCCTCCTGCACATCCACATGGCCCGCGGTGACGATCTACACGCCATCAAATACCTCCCACTCTAGCTCAAAGGACCAGCTCGGCATTGGCTCAATAGCCTGCTAGCAGAATCCATTGCCTGTTGCGAAGATCTAGAAGCCGCATTCCTCGACAACTTCCAGGGCACTTATGTGCGACCACCAGATGCCGATGACTTGAGCCACATAATTCAGCAGCCAGAGGAATCGGCCAGGCAATTCTAGACACAGTTCCTGACAAAGAAAAAACAAATCGTTGACTGTCCGGATGCAGAGGCCCTAGCAGCTTTTAAGCACAACATCCGCGACGAGTGGCTCGCCCAGCACCTTGGCCAGGAAAAGCCGAAATCTATGGCAGCCCTCACGACACTCATGACCCACTTTTGCGCGGGAGAGGACAGCTGGCTGGCTCGCAGCAATAATATATCAAAGCACCATGGTACTTCGGATACCAAGGATAGCAATGGCAGGTCACGTCGCAACAAACACAAGCGTGGCATCAACAGCGACAATACCGAGGATATGACAGCCAATGCCGGATTCAGAGGCTCTAAACCCAGTCAGCGGAAAAAGCCATTCAAAAGAAGCACTCTGGGCCCGTCCAGTTTGGACCGCATACTCGATCGCTCGTGTCAATTACACGGCACCCCCGACAAGCCAGCCAACCACACCAACAGGAAATGTTGGGTGTTCAAGCAGGCCGGCAAGTTAAATGCCGAGAACAAAGATAAGGGGTTACATAGCGATGACGACGAGGAGCCCCGGCCGCCGAACACCGGAGGACAGAAGAGGTTCCCCCCACAAGTGCGGACAGTGAACATGATATACGCAACCGACATCCCCAAGAGGGAGCGGAAGCGTGCGCTAAGGGACGTATATGCATTGGAGCCAGTCGCCCCAAAGTTCAACCCATGGTCCTCCTGTCCGATCACCTTCGATCGCAGGGACCACCCCACTAGTATCCGTCATGGCGGATTCGCCGCACTGGTCCTAGACCCAATCATCGACGGATTTCACCTCACCCGAGTCCTTATGGACGGCGGCAGCAGCCTGAACCTGCTTTATCAGGACACAGTGTGCAAAATGGGTATAGACCCCTCAAGGATCAAACCCACAAAAACAACCTTCAAAGGCGTCATACCAGGTGTAGAGGCCCATTGCATAGGCTCAGTCACACTGGAAGTGGTCTTCGGATCCCCAGATAACTTCCGAAGCGAGGAGTTAATCTTTGATATAGTCCTGTTCCGTAGTGGCTATCACGAACTGCTCGGGCGAACCGCATTTGCAAGATTCAATGCGGTACCGCATTATGCATACCTCAAGCTCAAGATGCCAGGACCTCGGGGGGTCATCACAGTCAATGGAAACACAGAGCGCTCTCTCCGCACGGAGGAGCACACTGCGGCCCTCACAGCAGAAGCACAAAGCAGCCTCTTCAGGCAATCCACCAGTTCGGTGATTCAACACCCGGACAATGTCAAGCGCGCCCGAAGTAATCTGCAACAAGACCTGCCTGGCACGTTCCGAGCTCGCATAGCAATGCGGCCCCCACCTTAGTCCCAGCCAAACGGCGAAATCTGCGCCACGCGTACATAATTATGCATTGAAAATACCATGGGCATAGGTGTGGGGGCACGACTACAGCACGCCCCAAAACGTAGCTCAACCGCACTAGGGGCTTCCCGCTTTGTTATTTTTTCTCTCTTTCAGGACTTTACTCTCTGGAAACCCCTTCCGGCAGTACGATTGCCGGACACACGATACAACAACCAAGGAGGCAGAAACCTACGTTGCACCATGGAATTCCCAGGTGGTCTCTGATAACGAGTGAAATACCTGTTTTAAATACCATTCCTCAGCTTGCCCTTGGAGGGGACATGTCAAATAGTCTTACTTTTTGCTTATCGCACTACTTGTATCATTCTGCTTCGACGCACCTTTTTGAATAAACAATGCATAGCACTAGACTATTACCGCATTCTCTATTCTTTTTTATATATATGTTCATTCATGACATTAAGCACCCGTACACTCTGGTACGGCTAATAGCTAGGGGCTTAAGCGTACCTGTAAGTGCATCTAGTGCCACCCCTAGTTGGTTTTGGAGTATTGACAACAAACCTAGTTGAGGGATTAATGTGTTTGTGAGAATTGCAGGATAACACAGGTAGAAGTCCCTCATTGATTCGGTTTTCCTACCAGAGATGACCCCTAAAAATGTATGAAGACATTGAAGTCAAAGGTGGTATATGAAGATATTCACATTGAAGACTATGACAAGAGAAGACACCACATGAAGCCTATGGAGCTCAAAGACTTAGATCTTTCGTAGTTCTTTTTCTTTTGTGTTGAGTCATAGGAACCACCGTACTGTTAAGTGGGGTCCAAGAGAACCAGTCAGAATGACTGAAGTGATGCCTAAACTAAAACCTATGTCTTTGAGTGAAGACTATGAGAGCGAATCTTGTCCAGAGTCGGACAAGTCAGCTTTGCTTGTAGCCCAAGTAAAGTTGCCGTGTGAGTTTGAAATCTGACCATTGGAACACGTGTCAGTTCCTTAGTGACCCAGGGTCATTTCGGACAAATCAGGTCAGATTGCCAAGTGGCTATAAATAGCCCACCCCCTACAACCATAAACGGTTGGCTGCTCAGATTCAGAGTACGGCTTTTGTCGTTTGAGAGCAACCCACCTCGAAGCCTTTGAGAGAGAATTCCTTGCGAGGATAAAGCCCTAACCACCCAGAGCCAAAGAGAATTAGGCATCACTTAAGTCTTCTTGTCTGTGTGATCTGAAGACTTATTACACTTGAGGACTGTGCATCCTCCAGCCGGTTAGGCGTCGCGTTCTGAGCATCCAAGAGACATTGTGGATTGCCGGTGAACGAAGTCTGTGAAGGTTTGGGAGTCTACCTTGAAGACTTACCAGAGTGATTGGGCGAGGTCTGTGTGACCTTAGCTCAAGGGGAATACGGTGAGGACTGGGTGTCCTGAGTTGCGTGTTTAGGACTGGGTGTCCGGGACTGTGTGTCCTAAGGTTTAAATACCTAGCCGCCCCAACCATACGTACAGTTGTCACAGCAACTGGAACTGGTCCAACAAATCATTGTCTTCAACGAGTCACTGGTTTCATCTTCCCTTCCCTTTACTTACTGTTGCTCCTTGTGAAGTCATTGTATGTTTGCACTATCTTTTGTCTTCACTGAGTGACTGCATGTTCTGTTAGGCTTCATAATATCTTCCTACCTGATCCTTACTACATTGCTGCTATTAAGTCATTGTGCTTTCACTCTATTGAATACTTGACTATGGCTTGCCTAGTGTAGTCTACCTTCCGCTGCAGGGTATTAGGTTTATTTCTATCATTTGTCTACATAACTCCCACGTTTTGAAGACTTTCATAAAAATCGCCTATTCACCCCCCTCTAGTCAATATAACGCACTTTCAATTGGTATCAGAGCGAGGTGCTCCCTTGTTCTGTGTGATTCGGTTTAACCACCTGGAGTTTTAGCTATGTCGACTGCAGGGATAATTAAAGTCTCCGCTATGTGCCCCGTCTTCGATGGAACAGAATATCCCTACTGGAAGAATAAGATGCGCATGCATCTTGAAGCCATTGACGTTGACCTATGGTATGTCGTCGAGAACGGTGTTCCTAAGGGTGGAGAAGGTGTCACTGCTGCTGATGTTAAGAAATTCGTTCAACTGGACTCTACTGCCAAGAATATCATATGTGGTCATCTGACCAAAGGACAGTATGGCCGTGTGAGTGCTTTGAAGACATCTAAGCTGGTCTGGGACTGGCTCTCCAAGGTCAATGAAGGCGTCTCAACCCAGAGAGATCAGAGAATCAGTGTCCTTCGCAACCTCTTCAACCGCTTCAAGCGAAATGACAATGAGAATGTCCAGCACACATTTGACCGACTCACTGACATCACAAATGAGCTTCAAGCCCTCGGTGCTACTGAGATCACCAAACATGAAGTCGTCAAGACACTACTGAGATCACTTGATAGTTCGTTTGACATCCTAGCCCTGATGATTCAAGAACGTCCTGATTTCAAGACACTCGATCCGTCTGACATAGTTGAGAGGCTCAACACACATGAGTTTCAGCTTTCTGAGAAAAGAGATATCTACAGTCCAAACTATGGGCGAACTCGTGCCCTGAAGGCAAAAGCTGTCTCCTCACCTGAAGAAGAATCTGACAGCAGTTCTAATGATCCTGAAGACATTGGAAGGGAACTTGCTATGCTTGTCAAGAAGTTCCAAAAATTCACCAAGAAGAAAGGCTTCAGAAAGTCTTCCCGATCAAGCTCAAGGAATGATGAAGCTTCTGTTCATGACTACAAGAAGAAAACATGTCACAAGTGTAAGAAACTTGGCCACTTCATCTCTGAGTGTCCACAGTGGGACAATGAGAACAAAAAGAAGAAGAAGAGCAAGGAATATGACTCTGACGACAAGAAGAAGAAGAAATACTCAAAGTATTCTTCCAAGTCTTCCTCAAAGTCTTCATCACACAAGAAGAGCTCATCTGGCAAGGCACGTGCGTTTGTTAGCAAGGAAATGGATTCAGAGGAGGAGTCTGCTTCTGAGGAGGCGGAGGTGGAGTCTAAGGAGGAGTCCGATTCAGGCGTCGCAAGTCTGGCTACAACATACGTTGCCAAGTCCATCTTCAACACTGAAGACAATGACTTCATCACCGACATCGATGCAAATGACAAGGACTACTTCGCTTCTACCTACTGCTTCATGGCACGTGGTGCCAAGATAAACACACGCACTACTTACTATCAAACATCTAGTGACGATGACTCTGATTGTGGTTCAAAACCCAGCTACAAAACACTTGCTAAAATTGCAACTGAACAACAGAAAGCTATGGAACATATTCAAAAACTGTTAGACAGAAGTGACGATCTATTAGGTGCTGAAATGACTCGATCTGAATCCTTAATTGAAGACATAAAAAATCTTCACGTTAAGTATCAGGAACTTGAAAGTCGTCATGAAACTCTCTCAACAACTCATGAAAAGCTTTCCTATGATTATCTTCAAAGGAAGCAAGATCTTGAGAAATTGAGAGCGGCTCATGAAGATCTTCAAAAGGAAAATGAGTCACTTCGCGCCAAACAGATCAGTCCCGCTCAGCAAGGATTTGAACCACCATGTCTTAAATTCATTGAGCGTGATAATGCTACTTCTGTTGCTGAATGTTCTACTGCTACTACTGTTGCAATATCTTCAACTGTTGATGTGGTAACTAACCCCTCTGCTGAGGATACCACTGCTATTGCTGATGAGAATGCTAGGTTGAAGACATTGCTCGAAACAGGGATGTACAAAAGTCTTAAAGGGCATCAGACACTATGTGATGTCCTCAAAAAGCAGATTCTGAACCGAAACCCAAGGAAAGAGGGTGTTGGGTTCGTAAGGAAAATGAATGTTGATGGCTCTTACTGGAAACCTGAGCAGTATCCCAAAACCATGTGGGTTGCTGTAAAGGAACCTTCTGTAGATCCATCCAATCTATCTGGCTTCACTTGTGCTAACCCCATTATCATTGATGAATCCTTTGATGCAAACTATATACTGTTTAAGAATCAGAATGGTGAAGTGTTTGCCAGGTACATTGGTACTAACTGCAGGAATGGACTGCCTATGAAGAAGATCTGGGTTCCGAAAAGGTGTCTGGAGAATCTTCCTGTGAATGTCATCATGACACCTCACGTGAAGAAGACAAACCTCAGACCAAAGGCTTCATACGGTCCAAAGGCTTCATACAGACAGGAGGACTCACCAGAGTCGCACTAACGCAAATGTTTTGCAGGGAAACCATACTCAGGCATATGAATATGAGAGCGGTTCATCAAACCGCCATGTTCATAAGACCAGGAACTATTCTCCTTATTCTTATGAGTACTGTTGTCCGCCTGCAAGACAGTGTGCTAGGGCTCCAAAGCCGAAGTTCTCAGATGCTGCACTTAGACTTATTGCTTCTAAGCCACCCTTGAAGATGTGGGTGGCTAAGAAAGCTTAACTCTCTTTTGCAGGGAAAGGTCTCCAGCAGAAAACCAAAATCGTCTGACGCTATTGTTGGAGACCTTAAACATCTTGTAGGGCGCAAGATCAAATGCCCGAATGGTCTTACTATGTACTTCGTTCCTGAATCACTTGCTACTCTCCCTATTAGTCCTAATCTGGATCTAAGCTTTCATAACCCATTGGTTCGTCAAATGTTTTTGCTTCACAATGCTCTTGGTGAAGCCTATCCCGCTAACTGCACTGTAGGGTATGACACCAGTGTCTTCAGAATGGATTATTGATAGTGGGTGTACAAATCACATGACTGGCAAAAGAAGCCTTCTTATGGACTCAACCTTACGTCCATCCGACAAGAGCCACATCACATTTGCTGACACTGGTAAAAGTAAGGTATTGGGTCGAGGTAGAGTTGCAATCTCAAGGGATCAACACATGGATAAAGTCATGCTTGTTGAATCCCTTGGCTTCAACTTAATGTCTGTCTCAATACTTTGCGATTTGAACATGATCGTAATGTTTGGAAAATATCGTTGGATTGTTCTAATGGAATCTGACAAATCTCTAGTATTTGAAGGGTATCTAAAAGATGATTTGTACGTGGTAGATTTCTCAGCAGGACCACAGCTTGCCATATGTCTTCTAGCAAAAGCTTCAGAATGCTGGCTCTGGCATCGGAGGCTTGGGCATGCTGGCATGAGGAACCTCCACACCCTGGCAAAGAAGAAGCATGTCATAGGCATCGAGGGCGTCAAGTTCAAGAAAGATCACTTATGCGGTGCCTGTGAAGCAGGGAAGATGACGAGGGCCAAACATCCCTCGAAGACAATCATGACCACTACTCGACCCTTCGAACTGCTTCACATGGATCTTTTCAATCCCACTCATTACTCAACTCTTACTACTACTGCTTGTCTCTATGGCTTTGTCATTGTTGATGATTATTCTAGATATACTGGGTGCACATAATCCTTTATAAGAATGAAGTGCAGGATGTCTTCAGACCATGTATGGGGGCTGACGCCTGCCCAGTGCCGGAAGGTCAAGGAAGTTGGTGAACTGATGACAGGGAAGCCGGCGACCGAAGCCCCGGTGAATGGCGGCCGTAACTATAACGGTCCTAAGGTAGCAAAATTCCTTGTCGGGTAAGTTCCGACCCGCATTTTTATTCCTTTTTCGAACTCCAACCAAAGTAGATTCGAAGACGAGTCACTTCAATTATCCTTTTAAGTTCTATTCTATCTTCTGTCTTTCCCTATTTCATCTCGTAAAGTTCCGTGCTCGCAGCCTTCACTCACTCAGCTTGGGTCATCACCGTATCTCTAATTGGCGGAGACGAACTCCAATCCACCCACTTCATTTGTTTCCCAAGGAAAAAAAGAGCGACCCTAATCACGATGGCCAAATTCTCCTTATTTTTAGCGATTTTTATTAACAAAAAATATATATTATAAAAATATATATTATATTGTGTCGGGGAAACCGATCCTCGAACACCTATGGGGCCGGCGGACCGGGCCCCTTTCGGTTCGGCGGGGGGCGGAGATCGCACGAAGAGCAGATCGAGGCGAGGCACACGAGTAGTTTACCCAGCTTCGGAGCTCTCCAGAGAGATAACACTCCTACTGCTGCTTGTCTGGTTGTATTATCTGGTCTTCTTGCTCTCCAAAGCGAGAGTGTGATGTTCTCTGGGCTACAGATGGATCGAAGCAAACTGTCTGAGGCTTCGAACCTATCCGTCCAACCCCCCTTACGTTGCGCATGGGCCTCCTTTTATACGCTAAAGGGGTCACCGACAGGTGGCAACGCAGAGGAGGGTAAAAACGTAAAAAGCGAGGTAGTTGATACAGTTGCTTGTACAGTGCACCCTACCTAACCCTGACGGCAGGGGACAAGGGCATTAAATGCCCGTCTGAGTCGCCCGAACAGTGCAGAAAAGGACCATTAGGGGCGCCACCGTTCGCCACGATGGCGATCTTGTCAGCTTCGCATGCCACTGCGCACCGCTGGCTGCACAGCCTCCCGCCACGCACGCCCGGAGAGGCCCCCAGAGCGACACGTTGGTGGATGCGCTGGAGCGTGGACGCAGAGTGGCCGCCTGCCGCGGCAAGCGCCTTGCCGCTGTTCTTATCTTGTCGGGTCCGGAAGCTTGTCGCTCACCGGGTTTCGAGGTACCTTGGTTTGTCTTCCCGGCAAGCTCCTCTTGTCGGGGCCTTGTCGCCTTGCCGGAGCGCGTGGCGCGTCACGGCAAGTTCATTGGAGCGTCTTGGTTGGCCTTCCCGGCAAGCTCCTCTTGCCGGGGTCTTGTCTCCTTAGCTTAAATACTTTGTTCTTGGATGGCTCCAAGGGAACCTTGGGGGATCTTGGCGATCACCCGGCAAGCCTTTGCCGCGGGGTGCTGCAACTGCCCGTGCACAAGTTCGGGGTACTAGGGTACCCCTAATCTAGTACACCAACAGGAGCCCCCGGGCCTGGGCCAGACACGGTGCCGAGCGCTGTTGGGCCAGGCCCAAGACAGGGCACGGGCACACGCGGGCTGGGCCATGCCAAATCTTGTTCCGTATCCACCGCACTCTCCCATAACGGCACGCGTTGATTGCGGCATCGTGGGAGAGATCGTGGGTGGTTGTTTAAGAGGAAGGCCGAAACATCCGCCCCGTCCCTCTTTATAAGCAGAGGAAACAGGGGCAGTTCATTCCCCCTCGCTGCTTGCTGCTACTCCTTCTTCACAAACTCCGACGCTCCCCTCTTCTTCTCGAAGCCGAGAGAGCAGCGCTCTGCCCCTCCCATTGTCACCAGCATCTCCACGCCGTCGACCTCCCTTACCACCTCCGCCATGGGCCCGAAAGCCGACAAGGGAAAGGGTGTGAAGTCGGCCGAGGCGCAGCGGCTCGCGGCGCTGCGGAAGGAGCGGGCGATCTTCACCCCCCAGCTCGGCGTGCAGGAGCTGAGGGAGTACTTCTACCTCTTTTGGGCGACGGAGACGCGTGCGCATCCGCGCACGAGGGTACTCCCGGCCGCTGCCCCGGAGTCGGCTCCAAATGGGTACCCGTTCTTCCCGCTATTCTTCTACTGCAGGCTCTGCCCGCCCTTCTCGGAATTCTTTTGTGACATTATGAACACGTATGGCTTCCGCCTCCTTGACTTCACCCCCAATGCTGTCTTGACCATGGCAGTTTTTGCACACTTGTGCGAAAACTTTGTCGGAGTCCACCCTAGTGTAGCCCTTTTCCGCCACTACTTCATTCCTTGGGTAGAGAGAGGAGAGCCGCTTGCCGGAGGGATTGCCTGGGTCTCGAGAGTCGGCAAGAAAGAGGCGTACTTGGAGGGTGAGCTTCGCAGCAAGTGGGAGGAGTGGAGAGCAGAGTGGTGTTGGATCGTCGAGGAGGATCCGCAGCCCTTCACCGCCGTGCGCCAAACTCCAATAGTGCGCGGCAATGACTGGAGCAACATGGCCCCGGAAGACGAGAGGCTGAAGATCGCCATCACTAGGATTCTTCGCCTCAGGCTTGCTGGGCTCGCCGTAGGTGCTGTCGGGGCAGATTTCCTCCGCCGCCGCATTGCCCCCCTGCAGGAGAGGAGGAGGCCCGCCTGGGAATTTAAGAATTCGGCGGACATCATGAGGCTGCGGCCGGGCCTCAACTACAACTTCACTGTCTTGGAGTTGGATGCAATGCTCTTGGAGTTATTCAAACGCGACCCCCAGCACCCATTCACACTGCCGAGGGGTGTAGTTCCTTTGTGCAACAACTCTTCGCTTGACCGGATCCGCGCCATGATGCCGTTGTGCGATTCACACGGCATCGTCCCAACTTGGCAAGAGCCTGCGGACGACATTGTGCGAGCATTCTTCGACACCTTGGAGGAATTGCCGGTCCGCGCCGACGAGCAGAAGAGCCTCACCCGTGACACCACCGACGAGGAGCTGCAGCTCATCGCTACTAGGGCGGAAGAGGCTGTGGCCGCAGCTGCTGCGGGTGTGTTTGGGTTTACTGTGGAGGAGGCGGAGGCTGCAGAGGCGGCAAACCTTGCCGAACGCACGGAGTTCATGGGCGAGGAGGAGCCTGTCGGTTCTGAAGCCGAGTCGAGCGAGGCCGGCGAGGAGAATGCTGAACCTTCAGAGAGCTTGCCGCAGGCGGAGCCCCCGGCCCCGCCAAGGAGGCGCCTTCACAGGGCCGGGGACGCAGAAGGGCGGCAGCCGGCTCCACAGCCACCGAGCCGCGCGACGCTCTCTACCGCGGCAAGTAATGTTGCCGCGGGAGCGCCTCACGCAATAGCGGCAACTGGAGCGGGATCTTCCCGGGCCACCGCCGCCGCCCCCGCCAAGCGGGCAAGGGATCCTACTCCTCCACCCCGCCGCACCGTTGGAGGGCCGGACTTCGATCTTTCCGCGCTCAGCTCCGATGAGGAGGAAGAAGAGTGAGTTTCTTTGCTGCCCTTATAATCCTTCAATCTTGCTGTTTATATCTTGTATCTGACTTGCTCCAATCTGGACTCTTTTCTTTTCAGAACACTGGCCCAGAGAGCGGCGAAGAGGGCCAAGGCCGCGGTGATCGTCATCGAGGATGACCCCATCGCGTCGGCAGGAGGTGGGTCCGAGACCACCTTGACGGACCCGGCAATCACCCCTCAGAGCAGCCCCCAGCGCAGCCCCCAGCGTAAGTTCATAGTTTATCCTTCTGCTGTCCGGCGCGCTTGAGTGCTTTTTCCTTTGTTGATATCTTGCTTGTTGACTTGTGCAGGAGCAGAGCAGCCTCATCAGGAGCGCCCGGAGGCCGATCCCGAAGCGCCACCTGCTTCGACTGCGCCGCCAAGGGAGGAGTCCCCGGCAAGGGAGCGCTCTCCGGCAAGGGGGGACTCTCCGGCAAGGGACGGCACTGCTGATCCTGCGGCGACCGAGGCCGCAACTGAAGATCTTGGCGCAGGTAATCCACTTGCTCAAAAACTTTCCCTTGGTTTCTGCTTTTTCTGTTTTTCCTTCCTTAAATTTTTGACTGATTTTCCTCCCTTCTTCGTTCTTCAGACCCATCTTCGGCTGAGCCAATGGAGACAGAGGGCGCCGGCGAGGAAGGTGCCGGTGCTGACAAGACCGCCGGCGAGGAGGCCGCCGGGGCTGCTGCTGCGGAAGCCGGCGAGGGATCGGGCGATTGCACTGATGACCCTGAGGCCGCAGGAGCGCCGGGCGCTGCACCGACCGCCGAACCCTCTGCCGCTTTCGCGGAGCCGGACTCCGAGGAGCCCCAGCCCGGCGCCTACTTGCAGGCCGGTGACAACATCTTCATCAAGCTACCCTGGGCGTCGAGCTCCAGGGCACCGGTCGAGGGGGAGACTTTTGACGGGGAGGTGCTCGCCTCTGCTGGGCTGTCATTGGTTGACGTGCCCGGCAGCAGCAGTGGCGAGCCTGAGGAGGAGCAGCTGCTGCGGAAGCTGCTGTCACTCTACCGCACCCGGCAAGCCAAGCTGGCTTCCCGGGAAGCGCTTGTCGCGTAGGCGGGAGTTGACATGGAGAAGCGTGCGGAAGAGCTCCGGAGCCAAAATCAAGAAGCTCTCCGATCCTTGGCGCAGGAGCGGGAGCGAGTCGACGAAGAGCGCACGGCCTTTCTTCTCGAGAAGGCCGAGGCCGAGGAGGAGCAAAGGCTTGCTGCCGAGAAGCAGTCCGCGCGGGAAGGTGAGCTAGTGCAGCGGAAGGCCCACCTCGACAGCTACAAGGAAGAGCTCGCCGAGCACGAGCGAGCACTTGGCGGGGCGCTCAAGGAGGCAAAGGATGCCGCGGCAACTGCAGAGGCCGCCAAGAGGGAATTAGAGGAGAAGGTGGCGCGGCTGGAGGCCGAAATTGGGACGAGCGGCGAGGAGATTGCCGCTCTCAAACGTGAGCGCGAGAAGGATGCTGCCGCCCATGGTGAACTGCAAGGCCTTCTCGCTGAGAGGGGCAAGGAGCTCAGCGCCGCCAAGGATTCCAAAGCAGATCTGGAGCTGAAGCTGGCCACGCTGACGAAGACGCTGGAGGCCGCCAAGGAGCGGGAGAAGACCTTGGCGGAGAAGGTCAAGGCTGACGCGACGCTACTGGAGAGCATTGCGGTCACCCAGAACTCGTTCAGAGAGACGGTGGAGCACTGGACCGAGGGCCTGGTGAACACTGCCGCCGTCATCAACGAGGAGCTGGCGCAGCTGGGGATGGAGGACTTTGGGTATCCTTCCGACGAGAGCCTTCAACCCAGCGCCAAGCTCAGTCTATTCTTCAAGGGCGTGGCGACGGCACTCCAGCGACTCCGGGAAAGGATCCCGAAGCAGCTAGCTGACGAGTCACGCAAAATCTGCGCCGGGGTTCTTCAGAAGGTGCTGATGAAGGTAGCCTTCCGCAATCCAGTCCTCAGCTTCACCAACGTCCTCCGATCCTTGCCGCCTGACACCGATCTGGACGCACTCAAGGCCCTTGTCGCACCCATTGTGGACAAGGTGAGCGAGATCAAGCGAGTCGAGGGCGGGCGCGTAGATTAGGCCGCCCATTTCTTCTTTTCCCTTGTCGCTGCTAGTCATGTCATGAAAACAGTCTATTAGAGCTGCGACAAGTTATCTTTGTAATATAACTTTATTTCTGCTATCAATTGCAATGTTATTTCCTCTACTAGATTCCTCCCTTTGTATGTTTTCACCCTACGCTTCCAGGGAACTTGTCGGCGTAGGCGCCCGAGCCGCGAGCGCTGAGTGCGGAACTTCAGCAGCCTGCTGGCGGCGCTGCTTCCAACAAGAAACCTTGTCGTGACTAGATGCAACACGCTTAAGCTGTTGAGCGGACTCGAAACAAAGTAAGGGCGCAACTAGCCACGAGTTGGTTCCTCCGCGAACAGGTTTTCCATACAAAGCAGGGTCGTTCGAGGAAGATAACTCAAAAATTTAAAAAAGTGATTGCTCAAACTTTGGCAACTTTGCTCTTCTGTCATTTGCTTCCCGGTAAGGCAAGTCTTCGCTTGAACGACGCCTGGCTCATACCACAATCTTCTCCTTTCCCCCCGGCAAACTTGTGTGCGGGAGAACCTTCTTTTCCTTTAAAAGAAAAAGAAAGAAGAGAAAATAATAATATGGAGCTCTTCGGCTCGTTACTGCTTACTGGCTGTAAGTGCTGCACAAAGTGTTAGATAATTGCATGCAAGAAAGGAACTAACGCATGAAATGGACAGGCTATGCGGAGCACATAGGTTTTACTTATGCACGGGGTCTGCACCCGGCTTTGTACAAAGGATTACATGCAACAGCGGCAAGACTTGTACAAAAAGTGGTTGTCGGAACGGGTTCCGGCAACGCGCCTTATGGGAAAAACTTACGAAGATGTTCTATGTTCCAGGAGTTGCTCACTGGAATGCCATCTTTGGTCTCAAGGCGGACAGCGCCAGGCCTTGTGACTCGTCTCACCCGATAAGGGCCTTCCCACTTCGGCGTCAACTTGTTGGAATTCTTGGCGGACTGAACGCGCCGAAGAACAAGGTCGCCTTCCTCGAAGCTTCTGGCTTTAACTTTGCAGCTATGATAGCGGCGCAAAGCTTGCTGGTATCGAGCAGCTCGTACAGCAGCCTGAAGACGATCTTCCTCAAGGAGCAGCGCGTCGTCTTGCCGCAGCTGTTCTTGCTCAAGCTCATCATAAGCGAGCACTCGAGGTGATCCGTATACAAGTTCCGTGGGGAGAACTGCCTCTGCTCCATAGACTAGAGCGAAAGTTGTCTGGCCAGTGGCTCGATTTGGCGTCGTTCTGATCGACCAAAGAACCACCGGCAGCTCCTCGATCCTGTTCCTTCCGCAACTGTGCAGCCTGTCAAAAGTTCTGGTCTTGAGCCCGCGCAGCACTTTAGCATTTGCCCTCTCTGCTTGACCGTTGCTTCTCTAATGAGCAATAGAAGCGAAGGAGACCTTGGCGCCAAGGTCTTGGACATACTGCATGAAGGTGCGGCTCGTGAATTGCGTGTTGTTGTCGGTGATGATCCTGTTAGGGATCCCGAAACGGCAAACAATTGACCTGAAGAACTTGACTACTGACTGTGCTGTCACCTACCTCACTGGCTGCACTTCCGGCCACTTTGTGAACTTGTCGATTGCAACGTACAAGTACTCAAAGCCCCCGACAGCTCGGGGGAAGGGGCCGAGGATATCGAGCCCCCAGACCGAAAATGGCCAGGATAAAGGGATCGTCTGGAGAGCTTGAGCTGGCTGGTGTATCTGTTTGGAGTGGAACTGGCACGCTTCACACTTGGTTACTTGTGCAGTTGCATCCTGGAGGGCTGTCGGCCAAAAGAAACCTTGCCAGAAAGCTTTACCCGCAAGTGCTCTTGCGCCTATGTGGTGGCCACATATGCCTCCATGTATCTCTGCCAACAGCTTTTGTCCATCTTCCCGGCGAATACACTTCAATTTCACACCGTTGAGTCTTCTTCTGTACAGTATGCTATCGACAAACTAGTACATACTTGACTGCCGGGCTACTCTTTCCGCTTCTTCTTGCTCTTCGGGAAGTTCTCCTGTCTGAAGGAAACGGACAATCTGTTGTGCCCATGCTGGAGCTTGTGGCTCGACAACAAGGACTAAAGGCACATCTGCTGCTGCGGGAACATCTGCTTTTATGGCAAGGACTTGCGGCCCTGCCGGAGCTTGATGTTCCCCGGCAAGCTTGCCGGAGAAAAACTTGTCGGGAGCGTCTGCTTCAACGGAACAAACCATAAGGCTTGCCGGAGCAGACTGCCCCTCAGCATCTGTGGTGTTGATCTTGGGGACTTTCTTGGCGGCGGCTTCGGGGAGCTCTGCCGGAAAGTAGTCACCAGAAACCAACTTCCTCTTTTTGCTTTGTCCAGTTGATGGTGTTACGGATGGTTGAGTCAACTTAAGCACAAAGATCCCTGGTTCCACAGGTAACTTTAGTGCGGCGCACTTTGACAGGCCATCAGCAATATCATTCTGAGCTCTTGGGATATGCTCCATTTGTAGGCCGTCAAAGTGCTCTTCTAGCTTCCTCACTTTATCGACATACGCTTCCATCAACGGACTCCGGTAGTTCTTGTTCACTTGTCGGATGACAAGCTGTGAGTCACCCCTGACAATGAGCTTCTTGATCCCAAGGTCTGCTGCGATTCTGAGACCGGCAAGCAATCCTTCATATTCAGCAGTATTGTTGGTTGCTTGCTCCTTGGGAAAGTGCATCTGGACTATGTATTTGAGGTGCTCTCCGGTGGGTGTGACAAGCAGCACGCCTGCACCGGCGCCTTGCAGCGAGAAGGAACCATCAAAGTACATCAGCCACTCTTTGTTTGCTTCTTTGATGGGGATGCTCGTTTCTGGAATTTCTTCATCTGGGGTTGGCGTCCACTCTGCTATGAACTCTGCCAATGCTCTGCTTTGGATAGTTGAGGTGCTCTCAAACTTGAGGCCAAAGCTTGACAATTCCAGCGCCCACTCGACAATCCTGCCTGTTGCTTCTGGATTTTGCAGTATCCTCTTCAGCGGAAAGCGAGTGACGACTGTGATCTCATGTGCTTGGAAGTAATGGCGCAGCTTTCTCGAGGCCATGAGGAGGCCGAAAAGCAACTTCTGCACACCAGAGTACCTTGATCTAGCTCCTTGCAGAAGGGAACTGACAAAGTAAACTGGGCGCTGCACCATTCTCCTTGGCATCTTATCATGCTCCTGCGCAAACTCATGTTTGTCGGGACCATAGCTTGTCGGCGAAGCCCCCTGCTTGTCGCTGGATGGATCTGCCGTGGTTGCCGGCTCATCATCCGCCTCCCTCTCTGCCACTAACGCAGCACTAACCACTTGATTGGTTGCTGCTATATACAGCAGCAACTTCTCTTGCGGCTTAGGTGCGACAAGTGTTGGAGTGGAGGACAGGTATCTCTTCAAGTCCCGCAGCGCAGCCTCCGCTTCCGGAGTCCATTTCATTGGACCTGCCTTTTTCAAAATTTTGAAAAACGGCAGGGCGCGCTCAGCAGATCTACAGATAAACCTGCTGAGAGCAGCCACGCAACCGGCAAGCCTTCGTACATCCTTGACGCGCTTTGGTGCTTCGATCTGCTCGATGGCTTTGATCTTGTCGGGATTGGCTTCAATTCCCCGCTGAGACACGAAGAACCCGAGAAGCTTGCCGGAAGGGACTCCAAACACGCACTTCTCGGGGTTAAGCTTGAGGTTGATCTTGCGCAGATTTGCAAATGTCTCCTCTAAATCTTGAATCAAGGTTGCTTTGTCCTTGCTCTTGACCACTATGTCATCCAAGTAAGCTTCCACATTTCTGTGTATTTGTGGCTCAAAAGCATGGTGGACTACCCTTGCGAATGTTGAACCAGCATTCTTCAAACCGAAAGGCATCCGTACGAAGCAGTACGTGCCACACGGGGTGATATATGCGGTTTTTTCTTCATCTTCTTCTGCCATGAAGATCTGATGATATCCTGAGTATGCATCAAGAAATGAAAGAAAATCACATCCGGTTGTGGAGTCAACAATCTGGTCAATACGCGGCAAGGGAAATGGGTCTTTGGGACAAGCTTTATTAACATCAGTGAAGTCAATACAAAGTCTCCATTTCCCGTTAGCTTTGCGCACAACAACAGGATTGGCCAGCCACGTGGGATGGAGTACTCCTCTGACAAGGCCTGCTGCTTCCAACTTCTTGATTTCTTCTGCGATGAATTCTTGGCGCTCTACTGCCTGCTTCCTGACTCTCTGCTTGACGGGCCGCGCATGAGGACAGACGGCAAGGTGGTGCTCAATCACTTTCCTAGGAACACCAGGGATATCAGACGGTTGCCACACAAACACATCGACATTCGCCCGCAGGAAAGCAACGAGCGCGCTTTCCTATTTGGGGTCAAGAGTGGCACTGATGGTGAAGGTACCACCAGTGCCATCCTCCTTGGCGGACACCTTCTTAGTCTCAGGTGGAGCTGCCATTGCCTTCTTATACTTGCCGGTGGAGCTTGATGGTGCGTCCTCGACGGTAGCGCAGCACTCCGAAGAGGTGCGCTTGCCGGAGCGGGCATCAGAGCTCTTACCAGACTTGGTCTTCTTCTTCCCCCCGGGAGCTTCAGCGGCAAGTGTCCTTTGTTCTGCTGCTGCTGCTGCTTCCCGGTAGATCTTGTCGGCACAAATAAGAGCATCCTTCTTGTCGCCAGGGACAGAGATGACACTTATTGGGCCTGGCATTTTCAGTATGTTGTACGCATAGTGAGAGGCTGCCATGAACTTGGTGAGTGCCGGACGGCCAAGGATTCCATTGTAAGGTAATGGAATGTCGGCAACGTCAAACGTGATCCTCTTAGTCCTGAAGTTCAGCTCACTGCCAAATGTTACCGTCAACATAATCTTTCCCTTTGGCTTGCTCCTTCCCGGGTTAATTCCTTGGAACGTGCCGGTCTCTTCGAGCTCGCTGTCAGGGATCTGTAGCTTCTGGAGCACCATGGAGGAGATTAAGTTCAAACCGGCCCCGCCGTCAACTAGCATCTTAGTGACCTTGAGGTTGCGGATTGTTGGTGAAACCAACATCGGCAAGCACCCGACCGCAGTTATGCGATCCGGGTGGTCCTCAATATCAAAGATAATAGGCGTGCTGGACCATTTGAGAGGCTTGCGTGATTCGACGGGTGGTTCTGCTGCATTAGCTTCCCGCATCCACTGCTTGAGCTGGCGGTGCGAGGCATGCAGAGAAGCACCACCGTCAACGCATAGGACCTCTGTAGCTTTCTGAAACTCCTGCTCATCAGTCTCCTCATCATCCATATCTTCATCGTCGCCGTCATCTTCATCCTTGTCGCGGCCGCGAGGAGGTCTGTCTCCTTGCCGCTGCTTGGCCTTGCCGCGGCGTCCTCCTCGGCCGGGGCGTTTCTTGCCGGATCCACCAGCTCCTTCCTAGGCCTTCTCCTTGTCGCGCCGCTCGTATTCAGCTTTCTGTTGCTCAACGAGCTGCTCGACCCTCTTGCAGCTCTGAAGATCATGGCCCTTGGTGCGGTGAATCTTGCAGTACTGCTTGTTGGTGCCGTCCTCCTTGTCGGCGACCGCCACCTCTGCGGCAACCTCATTGCCGGAGTTACTAGCTTTGGCTTCCTTGGCGCCGCCACCATTGCCGGACTGCTCAACAACTAGCACTTCTTTGCCTTTCCTCCTTCTGTTGTTCCGCCGCCGATTTTTCCTTGCCGGGGCAGCATCTTCACTGTCAGATCCCTCCGCTCCTATATTTTCTCCGGGGAGTCTCCTCCCTTCCTCAGCACGCGCACACTTGTCAGCCAGTGCATATAACTCACTGACATCCCTGATTTTGCACATCGCCATTTCCTCCCGCATCCTACGGTTTCTCACATTCTGATGGAATGCGCTGATCACCGCGGCAGGGTGGACGTCTGGGATGTTGTGCTGCACACTACTGAATCTTTGAATGTACTTGCGCAAAGGTTCTCCTTCCTTCTGGGCGAGCAGATGAAGATCACTCTCCTGGCCATGAGGCTTGTGTCCGCCTGTAAAGGCACCGACAAACTGATGGCACAGATCAGCCCAAGAGGATATGGAGTTGTCCGGCAAGTGCATGAGCCAGGATCTGACATTGGGCTTGAGCACCAGCAGGAAGTAGTTGGCAAGGATCTTGTCATCTCGTCCCCCGGCAGCTTGCACCGCAATGGTGTAGATGCTGACGAACTCTGACGGATGCGTCTTGCCGTCGTACTTCTCCGGTACGTCTGGCTTGAAGTTCTTTGTGCTGGGCCACTGGACTTGCCGCAGCTCACGAGTGAACGCAAGACAACCTACCGCATACGGCAGATCGCCTGGTTCCCCTGGTGCATGCATGTCAACAGAGGGCCCAGCGCGCTTGTCGGATTGACGTCGCGCTTCTCTTCGGCGCTCGATGCGGGTTCGAGCGTCTTCTTGTTGTCGATCATAAAGAACTTGGCGCTGATCGCGACGAACTCGTGGATCTGACGATGCAGTGGAGTCGCTGTCGAGGTGGATCCGGCGAGTCGACGATCTTGGCCTCCGGGGCGGTGATTGCATGGTAGTTGAACCTCCGCTCATTTCGTCGCCACCGGCTCGCGTCCGGCAGTCCTGCCGCGGCGGCGACGCGCTCGGCCGCCGTGGAGTGTCGCTGTTGGCGTAGCCGATGAGACTCTGGATGGTGGCCCTCCATTCGTCGATTTTGTCTGACGGTGGAGGGTAATCTAGGAGAAGTTGAGCTCGCGCCAAAGCTTCTGCTGGAGTAGTGGGTGGCAGTGGCGGACGGCGCGAGGAGCGTGACATGCCCGAACTTCTAACTATGTTAGAAGGAGCAGTATCCCGTCCGGGCGACCGTGCCCCGCTCGTGCCAGCATGCTGGCGCGCATGCTGGTCTTGAGCGTCCCGAGATCCACCAGCTTGGCCTTGGTCTAACATGCGCATGGTGCTGCGAGTGCCATGGTGCTGTTGATCTTGCGCCTCCTGAGAGTGGCGCGAAACATGTACAGTCGCCGATGTTTGTGCAGCCTTGTCCTTGGACTTGGCAGCATTGTGAGCACCCTCATCGACGGCTGTTCTTCCGCCGGCGTCCACTCCACCACCCGTTTGCTCCAACGGTGGCGGAAACGACGTGGACGGAGCGGCTGCCGCCGAAGTCTTCTTCTTCGGTGGCATGTTGATGAAGGGAATAAGGATCTAGCTCGTGTGAACGCCGGATCTGGTTCACGCAATCTCGACGCCCCCTACCTGGCGCGCCAAAGATGTCGGGGAAACTGATCCTCGAACACCTATGGGGCCGGCGGACCGGGCCCCTTTCGGTTCGGCGGGGGGCGGAGATCGCACGAAGAGCAGATCGAGGCGAGGCACACGAGCAGTTTACCCAGCTTCGGAGCTCTCCGGAGAGATAACACTCCTACTGCTGCTTGTCTGATTGTATTATCTGGTCTTCTTGCTCTCCAAAGCGAGAGTGTGATGTTCTCTGGGCTACAGATGGATCGAAGCAAACTGTCTGAGGCTTCGAACCTATCCTCCCAACCCCCTTACGTTGCGCATGGGCCTCCTTTTATACGCTAAAGGGGTCACCGACAGGTGGCAACGCAGAGGAGGGTAAAAACGTAAAAAGCGAGGTAGTTGATACAGTTGCTTGTACAGTGCACCCTACCTAACCCTGACGGCAGGGGAGAAGGGCATTAAATGCCCATCTGAGTCGCCCGAACAGTGCAGAAAAGGACCGTTAGGGGCGCCACCGTTCGCCACGATGGCGATCTTGTTAGCTTCGCATGCCACTGCGCACCGCTGGCTGCACAGCCTCCCGCCACGCACGCCCGGAGAGGCCCCCAGAGCGACACGTTGGTGGATGCGCTGGAGTGTGGACGCAGAGTGGCCGCCTGCCGCGGCAAGAGCCTTGCCGCTGTTGTTATCTTGTCGGATCCGGAAGCTTGTCGCTCACCGGGTTTCGAGGTACCTTGGTTTGTCTTCCCGGCAAGCTCCTCTTGCCAGGGCCTGGTCGCCTTGCCGGAGCGCGTGGCGCGTCGCGGCAAGTTCATTGGAGCGTCTTGGTTGGCCTTCCCGGCAAGCTCCTCTTGCCGGGGTCTTGTCTCCTTAGCTTAAATACTTTGTTCTTGGATGGCTCCAAGGGAACCTTGGGGGATCTTGGCGATCACCCGGCAAGCCTTTGCCGCGGGGTGCTGCAACTGCCCGTGCACAAGTTCGGGGTACTAGGGTACCCCTAATCTAGTACACCGACATATTGTATGAGAATACATGCAAGAGGAACACCGCTTCGCCAATCGAGCTATGAACAATTATGGCGCCAAGATAAAAAGCACATCAGAAGTGACAATGGCACTGAATTCAAGAACACTGGCCTTGATACATATCTTGATACCTTGGGCATCACACATGAATTATCAGCCCCATACACGCCACAGCAGAATGGCGTCGTCGAACGCAAGAACAGAACACTCATGGAGATGGCCAGAACGATGCTAGATGAATACAAGACCCCAAGAAAATTCTGGCCTGAAGCCATTGACACTGCATGCCATACAATCAATCATGTTTATCTTCACAAGCTTCTGAACAAGACATCTTATGAGCTCCTTACTGGCAAGAAGCCAAATGTCAGTTACTTCAGAGTATTTGGCGCAAGGTGCTGGATCAAGGACCCACATCACACCTCAAAGTTTGCACCAAAAGCACATGAGGGTTTTATGCTTGGATATGGAAAGGATTCACACTCCTACAGAGTCTTCAATCTCTTTCATTACAAAGTGGTTGAAACAGTGGATGTGCGGTTCGATGAAACCAACGGTTCACAAAGAGAGCAACTGCCAAATGTGCTAGATGAAGTTCCATCCAGTGAATCAATCAAGCTAATGGGAACTGGAGAAATTATACCTTCTGAAGCTCATCCTGAAGAAGAACTTATCATCTCAGCACCTAATCAACATGAAGACAATGCTCAGCCTGAAGACATTCCTTCTAACAACGACAATGATCAGCAAGAGCAAAGTCTTCGCCCTGTACATCCTCGCGTTGCCAATGAAGTGCAGATTGAAAGAATAATTGATAGCATCAATGCACCCGGTCCACTCACTCATTCAAGGGCAACTCAGCTAGCAAATTTCTGTGGGCACTTCGCGTTCGTCTCAATAACAAAACCCAAGAAAGTTAAAGAAGCCTTCATGGAACCTGAATGGATTCAAGCTATGCAAGAAGAGCTTCAACAGTTTGAGATGAATAATGTATGGGAACTAGTTAAGCGTCCTGATTGTCACACCCTAGCTAGTTCAAGCATTAGAGTGTGCATCATGTTTAAATTTCTCTTAAATTTGAAATGGGGAAAGCAGAAACCCCCAACACCCCCCTGGAAACAACTAGGGTTTACTAAAATTATTTTCAATGAACCTGAAATGCCCTTCTAAAAAGTTCACCCTCCTTGTCTTGGGTTAAAACCTCTGGCAAAATTGGTGCACAATTTTCTAGGTCAACAGAAGGTCATCGAATTAAATCATAAGTATTTGAATTTGGGCATTTAAATGCTATAAAATAATTTAAATGCTCAAATAATCCTGGAAATAAATGTTTGCTATTGGAAATAATCTAAATAGAGCCCACAATTATTTTCAGGATTTTTGGAAACGTTTTAGTATTTTAATTAAAGCCCAACAGTTGCAGTTAATTAGAAAAACAGAAACAAATAAAAAGAGAGAGAGAGAGAGAGAGAGAGAGGGAAGCCCGCCTGGGCCTTACCTGTGCTGGCCCAGCCACCTGGCTCGGCCTAGCCTACTGGCTCTACCAGTCGTTGTCCTCCTCGCACCAGAAGGACGCAGAGCGCGTGGCCGGCGCCCGCGGCCACACGCCGGCCACCTCCTGCTTCCGCCGACGCCTGGAGACGCCTAGGGGTGCCACGCGACCCCCACGTCCCCCTCTCATCCTCGCTCACTCTCCCCTCGTCTCCCTCACCCTCTCCCGCACCATGGCCGACGAGCTTGTCGCCGTCTCACCGCCGTAGTCGCGCTCTCCGTCACCCCCTCGCCTCTCTGACCTGTCCAAAAGCTCCGCCGCGACGCCCTCGCCCTCCCCACCAAGCCACGCATCGCCGGAGGCCCTGCATCGCCGCCATCGGATCGTCTTCAACCTGGGTACCCGCCGGACACCGTTCATCGATTCGCCTCGCTCCGGTCGCCCCTGAGCCCACTGAGCTGCTCATTGACCTCCCTGTGAGCTCCGCCGCCTTTCCCCTCTTCTTTCCCACGCGTTTGCACCCTCTAGGCCATAGTTCCACCATGGCCAACGCTCATCTCCGCGCGAGCTCGTCGCCGGCGTCGCTTCGGCGACCATTTGGTCCTCCTGTGCTATGCAACGTGCTTGCCGCATCGCATAGTGCCTCGCTAGCGCTTCAGTTTCCGTGTTTGCACGCCGCAGCCCACTCCCCACACATGGCCGAAGTCCGGCCGCCGCCTTGGAGCTCGCCGTCGTCGCCTCCGACCACCGTAGGCCCGGCCTCCACCACCACTAGATGCGCGGCTGCAAGAGCTCTCCAACGAGCCCAAGAACGACCTCGCCCGTGCCCTGTGGGCATTTTCCGAGCTGCACCACCGTCTCAGGCCTCACCGGCGTCGAGTCGCCGGCGAGTTTGACCCAGTTTGACTCCTGGGTGGGCCCAGGTAGACCCTCCTGAGTCTATGACAGGTGGGGCCGATCTGCTAACTAATTTAGGATTAGTTTTAATTAATTTTAATTAAATCAGTCACTGACATGTGGGCCCAGGCCCCATTGACAGCTAATTAGTGTTAATCTAATCTTGTTAATTAGCTGAGAGGCTGACAGAAGGGGCCCACCAGTCAGGTTTGACCTGGGTTGGCGCCTTTGACCTGCTGAGGTCAGTATGACGCAATGCTGACGCAGTAATGCATTTTCTGGATTTATTTTTATTCAGGAATTTCCAGAAAATAGTTAAAACTTCTAAAAATCATAGAAAATCAACCATAGCTCCAAATGCAAAGATTTATATATGAAAAATGATTAGAAAAATTCAATATATCCATCTGTAATGGTTTCATGCATGAAAAAACAAGTTTACCTTGTTGTTTAAGCAGAATAAGGAAATGCACTATTAAGGCCATGTTTAATGAGCTAATATTTGAATCTTTGATTCAAATGAGTTCATTCCTTTCTGTTATAGCTTGCATTAGGCCAAGACACATTCATATTGCCATGTCATAGCATGCATCATATTCTTGCATATCGTCATGTGTTGATTGTGTTCCAATGTGTTCTTCGTGGTAGGTTCTGCCTCCGAGGATATTCACGAGTATCCAACTAAAGGGCAGTATCCCACTACCACTCCATCAGGCAAGCAACCATTGATCATTCCGATACAAACTATGCATGTGTAGGAGTTTATTGAGCCATGTATGTGATTGATCCATGTGTAGGAGTTGATTGAACCATGTATGTGATTCCTACCTTGCTATGCCTGCTATGCTTATAGTTGTGTCAGGTCTGGTTCATCTGGGTGATGGGCCAGAGTGAAATGATTATGCCGGTAATGTGAGGGATGTGTTGAACATGTTTTGGTAAAGGTATCGATGAGAGGCCATGTAGGAGTACATGGTGGGTTGTTTCATTGAGGTCGTCCCTAAGAACTAAGATCTATATGTGTGATTTAAGATTCAGCTACTACCATGCATTGGGATCCTTAATTGATCCTCTCGGCTTCTTAACCACCCTAGTACTCTGTCCAGGAGTTGCAAGTAGTTTCTGGTGTTTGTAGGTTATGTGTTGGCGGCCGTGCGTAGCGCTGACCCTAGGGGTGGGCTATGTTGCGGTAGATACACCGTGGCACAGTGTACCGAGTCACCCGTTTGGTGTCTCGGGATCCCTGTTCACATTGTTCGGGGCCGTATGTGGAAACCTCGGCCGGACTCCCTACGGATGGAACTTGGATAGGCGATAAACCTGGACTAGAGACTTAAGTGTTTAGGTAGGCCGTGGCCGACACCCTCACTGGCTTCCGCTTGAAGGTTGCCGAGTACATGTCGTGTAAACGGCGGTAAGTGGTGAAAGCGTGTATGAAGAAGTACACCCCTGCAGGGTATAAAACTATTTGAATAGCCGCGTCCGTGGTAAAGGACCACTTGGTTGCCTATACAGTTCATAGACAAGTTAATGGGTACTAATAAAAGACTCAAGATAAGTGTGAGTACCGAGGATGGCCCTCTCGTAGGATGACGAGGAAGGATCCCCGGTGGAGTATTGTGTTGGTGAGTAGTGGACTCGTGTGCGAAAACTATTTTACTGGTGAAGTTCCGTAGGATAGCTTAGCCAAGAGTCAAAGCTAGCTTGCTGCATTAATCCCACCACCTTCTTGAGAATAAGCATGTATAGTAGGTTCTGATGTAAGACTTGTTGAGTACCTTTGTACTCATGTTTGCTTAATTACTGTTTTCAGACGACAACACCGCCCCCTCCGATGGGTTCTATGTAGACCTTGACGTCGATGAGTGACTAGCCACCCAGGTGGTGATCCTGGCCATGGAGGGCCCTATGTAGATAGACAGGCTTCGAGAAGCCTTCTTTCTTTCTAGAGTCTGTACTCAGACTAGTTGCTTCCGCATGGGCTTGTATGTTTGTATGACTTGAGTGTCGGGTCATGTGACCCCTATCTGTATGAACATGTTATGTATGGCTCCCTGGAGCCTTTAAATAAAGTACTTGAGTTGTAGAGTTTTGTTGTGATGCCATGTTGTATGTACTCATATCGGGCATATTGTGTGTTTGATTGAAATGCTTGGTATGAGTGGGATCCGACAATCTAGTTGTTTATCCTTGGCAGGCTTTCTTATGGGGAAATGTAGTCTAGTGTTCCTCGAGCCATAGTAGTTCGCTACAGCCCGGTTCACCGGAGTCCTGCTAGCCTAGCACTACTGTTCAGGACACTTGACTGGTCGGCATGTGTTTCACTTCGTTCCTATGTCTGTCCCTTCGGGGAAATGTCATGCTGTGACTTTCGGAGTCCTGCCTAGCCTCCTACAGCCCGGGTTCCCCGGAGTCCTGTTAGCCCAGTGCTACAGCACGGAATCAATCGCTGATGACCGACATGCTCGATGTGATTCATGTATGCCTGTCTCCATAGGTCTGTGCCGCTTTGGGTTCATGACTAGCCATGTCGTCCCGGGTTCTTTGTCATATGGATGCTAGCGACACTATCATATACGTGAGCCAAAAGGCGCAAACGGTCCCGGGCCATGGTAAGGTGACACCCATGGGATACCGTGCATGAGGCCGCAAAGTGATATGAGGTGTTACCGGCTAGATCGATGTGACTTGGAATCGGGGTCCTGACACTGATCCACGGAAGCACAATATAATAGGCACCAAATGGATATACCGCAACAAGCAAGATGAGCATGGTCAAGTTGTCAGAAACAAAGCTCGTCTTGTTGCTCAAGGATATACTCAAGTGGAAGGCGTTGACTTCGATGAAACATTTGCTCCTGTGGCTAGACTTTAAGCCATACGCATACTGCTGGCCTATGCAAATCATCATAACATACTTCTATATCAAATGGATGTGAAGAGTGCTTTTCTCAATGGCAAGATTGAAGAAGAAGTATATGTTGCACTACCGCCTGGCTTTGAAGATCCAAAACATCCTGACATGGTATACAAGCTCAACAAGGCACTGTATGGCCTCAAACAAGCCCCTCGGGCCTGGTATGAAACACTCAAATACTTCCTGAAGAGCAAAGGCTTCATACCTGGTTACCTAGATCCCACTCTCTTCACGAAGACATATGATGGTGAACTGTTTGTGTGCCAAATATATGTGGATGACATTATCTTCGGCTGCACCAATCAGAAGTACAGTGAAGAGTTTGGATATATGATGCAAGAGCAATATCAGATGTCCATGATGGGGGAGCTGAAATTCTTCCTCGGTCTTCAAATACGACAACAACACAATGGCATCTTCATATCTCAAGAGAAGTATCTCAAAGATTGCCTGAAGAAGTTTGGTATGCAAGACTGCAAAGGCTTCACAACACCAATGCCAGCCAAACATCATCTGGGTCCCGACGACAATGGTAAAGAGTTCGATCAAAAGGTATACCGCTCCATGATTGGTTCTTTACTTTATCTATGTGCATCTAGGCCAGATATTATGCTTAGTGTTTACATGTGTGCTCGATTTCAAGCGGCACCAAAGGAGTCGCATCACTTAGCTGTGATGCGAATTCTTCGATATTTGGCTCACACCCCAACTCTAGGATTATGGTATCCAAAGGGCTCACAGTTTGATCTAGTTGGATTTTCGGATGCTGATTATGCTGGTGACAAAGTTGATCACAAGTCTACATCAGGCACATGTCACTTTCTGGGACGATCACTTGTATGTTGGTCTTCAAAGAAGCAGAACTGTGTATCTCTCTCCACTGCTGAATCTAAATACATTGCTGCTGGATCTTGCTGCGCTCAGCTTCTGTGGATGAAGCAAACACTCAAGGACTATGGCATTCATCTGAAGCAAGTGCCACTTTACTGCGACAACGAAAGCGCCATCAAGATTGCCAACAACCCAGTTCAGCACTCGAAGACAAAGCACATTGAAATTCGTCATCACTTTCTCAGAGATCATGTTGTGAAGGAAGATATTGATATCATACACATCAACACTGAAGAGCAATTGGCAGATATCTTCACCAAGCCCTTGGATAGAAGAGATTTTGCAAGTTACGGTGTGAGCTAAATATCTTGGAATCCTCAAATGTCCTGTGATCAGGCACACATCCTAACCCTTATGCATATTGATGACTTAGATGTGCAACACACGAAGTAAAGTATATCTTCAATCAATGAAGACATACATTCTAAGTGTGAATACATTAATGTGGAATTTGACTTCGGAGCGCCACGATAATTGTGCGCCATGTCTGGGTCTAATACTTCCTATACGGTGGGTAACATCACCACCAAATGTTCTATTTTGAAGTGTTTCACTCATGGCGTTACAATTGCTATGTCTTCACATTTGGTTTGACTTCAATCTCAACATATCTTCATGATTATCTTCACTATGTTGGTTATATACTAGTGTTCTGTCCTCTACAGCATTCACTTATAGCTATGTCTTCTTGTTGAATCTTTTGAACTAAGTGAATGTGATCGAACCCTAACCTCTCTATGCTTTCTATCTCAAATTCTATCTCTCCATATCATTTGCATTCTATTGAAACTGCCGAATGTCTTCTCTATGTCCTTGTCAGCAGAAGATACAGAGACAACCATTAAGTCCGTTTTCAATGCTAATTCCTCCACATGAAACCCGGAGAAATAGGAACGACCACCCGACAATCAAGGCGTGCGTGGGACGTGGAACAAACCGCAAAATTCCGCATAATGGCCACGTGTTCCTCAGATGCGAATCGCGAGGGGCACCTGTGTAATAGCGCAGTGCCGCCCATGTACCTATGAATACACACTTCACAGCGGTCATTATCTCTTCTTCCACTCTCGCACGAACCCTAGCGCCACCGCTAGCCCTCGACGATGCCGGCGACGAAGCGCTTCGCTGCCGCAACCTCTCCGACGCCGTCTTCACGCCGACTGCGGACATCGTCGTCTCCGCCGTCGCCGTAGGTGTCCTCCGTCGCCAAGTTAGGGCACGGAAGATCGAACTGCTCGGCCTCATCTTCCACTCCGTCTAGCAGTTCTTAGTGTGGTAAATAAAACTTTGTTTTTACAGCACCGTTGATCCTATGGATTTGTCACTTTCTACCACAAGCAGTTTCTATTCACACAAGTTAGATCTCTCTCATACTGCATCTCATAACATGCCTAGTATATTCACTTGTGCTTCACAAAGTAGTTAGATTCCTCACTTGTACTGATCTGTGGATTCGTACAAATCTGGAACCAACTCCTTATCTATGAGTGAATGTCTTCGCACGATGAGGTCAATGTCTTCTAAACTGATTTATCTTCAAAATCTTCTGAGAATGCATATGACCTCTTCCCCTTCCCTTGCACCTTAATGCTGTCACAGGTACATGTCTGTCGGAGAATCCTTTGGTTCTTATAGTCTGCATTCATTTGCAGAATTCTTAAAGCATCACATAAACTCTCCCGAAGCCAGTTCCTGTTGGTCCAGCAAGCGAAAACCTTTGAAGCCTTTGAACGTGTTGAAGCCTTTCAAGTTAAAGTTTATGGCTTCAGAGAAAGCAGCAAGGGTGGCAGAAAGCATCATGGTGAAACATCCAGAGATCTGCCAGATGAACTCTCAGAACTGTACAAGACAGATCCTGAAGAGGATTACAATCAACGCAAGACCCGAATCCAATGGATTCAAAGATATTGGGCAGAACAATGGTTCAAATACCGATTTGTAACCCAGGAGTATGCTGAGAAAAATGCCATCAAGAGACCGTGGGGAGACATCCTATACAAGAATCTTCTACCCAGGTCCAGAGATGAAGCCATTGAACAAGGCTTCTATCCCTGCATGGTCCGTGGGCCACAGCCCGCAGATGCACACCCATCGTCACTACTATGGTGTCGTGACGACAATCTGTTCAGGCGCAACTCCCAGTTTGCCCAGAACTCAGCAAAGCAGAACAAGAAGACTTTGGGGTTAGACTTCAACCCTGGTCCCTCAACACCAAGGGCAGATGGCACACGAGATGCAGAACCCAATGTCATCGGTCCTTTCTACAACCTTGAAGGCCTCATCACCCGCATCTTGGTTCAAGGGACTGCAGTGAATGAGCCTGCCGCTGACGCTGAATCAGATGAAGCGCCTGCAGCGCTGAAGACAAAGAAGCTGAAGAAGGCTAAAGCTTCAAAGCCTGCCCCTTCACCAAAAATAGCACGGGCGAAGCCACTGGCAACTGCACCTCCTGAAGATAGTGTGCAGTCTAAAGATTTATCACGCATCTCCAAGCCCCAGAAGGCCAAGATGCCTCTACCTCACATCGGACAAGAGCTAACTGCTACTGCCATTCTGCGCAGTGACGACATTGATCTGTTAAGTGATGAAGATCTAGCAGATGGCGCTCTTGAGCAACTCATCAAGAGCAAAGAAGAAGCAGAAATCTTCAATGATCTGCCTCTCTTTGATGTGACCATCATCCACAACTTCACTAATGAGTGGTTTGACACACCAAACATCAGCTTTGAAGATCTGCAGCTACCAATTGGCCTCAGTGTCGCTTTCCAAGGCGCTATTGCTTCAGAACTCGCTATTGCCCAGCGCATTGTTGAACTGAAGCAAAAGATTGACTATGAAAAGGCTCAGTTCAAGAATCATATGGCCAAGCTTAGCATGCAGGAAGTGAAGAACTTCAAGAGTATGATGCACGAGATCAAGGAAGCCTTTGTAAAGAAACGTGCAGAAGCTCAGGGTTCACGTGAGCGCATGAAGACTTTGGCTGACAGATGTGTGCAAGCCTATAATGAGGCCGAGAAGCGCAAGGCCCTTGGGCGTCCTGGCATCGACCCCAGGATGGCCGCAAAGAAGAAGAAGAAGCCTGCTATGGCTGAACCCGACGCACCAAGGCAGGAAGCAGTTCCGATTGTCTTCCCAACTAGGATGACTGGCTCGAAGCCAAAAAGCCGGTCAACCACTTCAGAGCTCAAGAAGACAAGGACTGCTGAGGCTGAAGCCAAGAAAAGGAAACATCCTGAAGCCTCTCCTACTACCCCCTCCAAGAAGAAGAGGAAGACCAAGAAATATCGGGCTGCTTCCACAGAGCCTTTGATAGTTGAACCTATTTCTATGGTCTATCCTGAAGCTGAACGCCAACTGACAATCCATGAGCCTGCTTCCACAGAGGATCATGAAGCTGAAGACTTTCCAGCAGCTGATCCCATTGCTGCTGAAGACATTGGTCAACATGACCATGTAGAAGATGGTGCAGTCCTTCCTCAGAACAGCGAACTCATCAGCATTGGTCGTCCACTGATGCCAATTGCACATGATGCTTCATGGGCGGATCGCCCACAAGAGGAAGAAGACTATGAGGCCCAGCCCACTCCAACTCCACGGGCGTCGCCCGTGTTGCGTAGGCTTCGCAAAGGTCCAAGGCCTCAAGTCTCTGCTGAAGACAATCCGGCTGCATCAGCCGCAGAAGAAGAAGAAGTCCCACAAGCTCCCACTCCCCTGTCCCACCAAGAAGCAGTTCTCAAGGAGAACGTGCTTGTGACCGACCCTCTAGCTCGTTAAGTGGAGGATGAAAATCTTGAGGCTACCACAACCACCAATGAAGCTAATGTGGAGCCCTCCCCAACAAAAGCTTCAGAAGACAGTGAAGCCACTGATCCTGCCACTTCTGTTCCCGAGTCTGCTGTCGGTCCCCAGTTCGACTATCATGTTGAGCACAGGCCTCAGGTACAGAAGCCAATCCCAAGATTGCCAAGGTTCCTAGGTCCTGCATCAGCACCTGGCACCTTCAATATCAATGGCTTCAGGCAGACAACACATTCTTTCATAGCTCCAGGAACCCCTACTCAAGGGAAAGGATATCATCTGATCGGTTCTGGAGCTATCCTCAGCGAAGCTATTACTCATGCATTCTTTACAACCAAGGTCGCATCTTCCCACACAAGCGCCTTGACATTGAAGCTATAGCTGGTCTGCCCTGTCTGGAAGAAGCTTTGGATTGCTTCAAGGAAGTTGGACTGCTGCCGTTCGTTACTGACCAAGAGCATTGGAATGAAGAGCTGCTGCTTCAATTCTATGCCACACTTCACATCCGCGGGTATAGCAGAGATCCGAAGACTTGGGTCCTGGAGTGGATGACTGGAAACGTTCATCACGAAGCCAATGCATTTGACATCACTGAGCTCACTGGCTTGCCCACTCCTGGCGATCTCTACGAGCATGGCTGTCAGCTGCATAGTGAAGCTATTGAGAGCATCTTTAAGAGGCCTGAACCTGATATGAGTCAGATGCTCAGCATGATGAAGCCATTGCCCCAAGATGCTACTTATCCCACGGAGTTCTTCATTGAAGACCTTGAGTATCTGCCCAGAACCATCTATCACATCATCAGGCGAACTCTCTGGCCCATCAAAGGGCACTCTCCAAATGCCAAGCTTGAGGGTGCAATGAAGACTTTGGTCTTCTATATTCTTCATAGAAAATGCTTCAATGCACAGGACTTATTCATCCGCCAACTTGCTGCATCAGGCTCTGATTTGTTTGGCTTGAAGTTCTATGCCCCATGGGTGATGCGGCTCATCAAACTTCACTCAGATATCTCATATCAGCCATCTGCTCGCAATCATCGGATTTTTCTGCCTGATTTGGATATCTCTACTGAAGCCATCTATCCTGAGCCTGCCAAGGAACCTCTAAGTCTTCAGAATGCAGAGCATTAGAGTTTCTCTCAAAACGTTGAAGGAGTTGAAGCAGTCACTCGGGTGTATCCTTTGGCTGGCACTACACGTGCACCACACCCTGCTTCCACTGAAGCCACTGATAGTACAACTGCTCCAAGACCCAAGAAGCGCACTCGTGTTCTCAACGACCGAGAGCTTCTTGTGGCTCTTCATCAGAAACAGGATAGGCATCATGACTGGCTGAAGCGTTAGATGAAAAGCCTCTTGGTGGATGTCAATCGCATTCGCAATCTTGCCACCAAGAATGCTTTCGTTGACATGAAACATGTCGCCGCACATGGAAAGGGCTAACAATGATGTGTTCTGAAGATGAACTTCAAGAGGATGGCTTCACTGGGCAATTCAAGTTTGACTCCACACCTCCATGAAGGGCTATGCTGCTAGGAACTCCATCCCTTGAAGACTCTGAGTTCTCTTCATCTGCTGCAACAGTGACTGCCAGAGTTATCGAGGATGAAGATGATGCTACTTCACCATCACCTCCTTCAGCACGCATCAACTCTGCTCCAAGCTCTTCAGCACCGCCAAACACCACCACCGACCCTGCTACTTCACCTACTCCACATGGGAACGAGTAGATGCTCTATGTCTTCAAACCTTTTAGGTCCTTACTGACAAAAGGGGGAGAAGCATATGAGGTTGATAGTCTTCAAGCGGTCCATATGGGCGGGTGCTTTATATTTTGCTTCGTGCTTACAACTCTCGTTTTGCTACATTGGGTTCTTTGAGTTGTAACACTTAAACTCGATGGTCGTCTGCTACTTATCTGCCACTTTGTTTTGTGATGATAAATTCCGCATGTGCGACGATAAATTCCGCACTTAGATCATTCTGCAGACATCCATTTTCCATTATGCATGTCATTATCTTCATATACTTTCACATGCATAGTGGATTGTCATCATAAGTTGAAGTGGATCTCCATAAGTACATCCTGCCATGTGCATTTGCATTCCAAAAGAAAATTACTTATATGCACATCTTCAGGGGGAGCCCTTGCAACTTATGAAGACAATTCCTTATCCTTTACAATTTCACATATTATATTCCCTGTTGAAAACTTCAACTAGTTTGTCATCAATCACCAAAAAGGGGGAGATTGTAAGTGCATCTAGTGCCACCCCTAGTTGGTTTTGGAGTATTGACGACAAACCTAGTTGAGGGACTAATGTGTTTGTGAGAATTGCAGGATAACACAGGTAGAAGTCCCTCATTGATTCGGTTTTCCTACCAGAGATGACCCCTAAAAATGTATGAAGACATTGAAGTCAAAGGTGGTATATGAAGATATTCACATTGAAGACTATGACAAGAGAAGACACCACATGAAGCCTATGGAGCTCGAAGACTTAGATCTTTCATAGTTCTTTTTCTTTTGTGTTGAGTCATAGGAACCACCGTACTGTTAAGTGGGGTCCAAGAGAACCAGTCAGAATGACTGAAGTGATGCCTAAACTAAAACTATGTCTTCGAGTGAAGACTAAGAGAGTGAATCTTGTCCAGAGTCGGACAAGTCAGCTTTGCTTGTATCCCAAGTAAAGTTGTCGTGTGAGTTTGAAATCTGACCGTTGGAACACATGTCAGTTCCTTAGTGACCCAGGGTCATTTCGGACAAATCAGGTTGGGTTGCCAAGTGGCTATAAATAGCCCACCCCCTACAACCATAAACGGTTGGCTGCTCAGATTCAGAGTAAGGCTTTTGTCGTTTGAGAGCATCCCACCTCGAAGACTTTGAGAGATAATTCCTTGCGAGGATAAAGCCCTAACCACCCAGAGCCAAAGAGAATTAGGCATCACTTAAGTCTTCTTGTCTGTGTGATCTGAAGACTTATTACACTTGAGGACTGTGCATCCTCCAGCCGGTTAGGCGTCGCGTTCTGAGCATCCAAGAGACATTGTGGATTGCCAGTGAATGAAGTCTGTGAAGGTTTGGGAGTCTACCTTGAAGACTTACCAGAGTGATTGGGCGAGGTCTGTGTGACCTTAGCTCAAGGGGAATACGATGAGGACTGGGTGCCCTGAGCTGCGTGTTCAGGACTGGGTGTCCGGGACTGTGTGTCCTAAGGTTTAAATACCTAGCCGCCCCAACCATACGTACAGTTGTCACAGCAACTAGAACTGGTCCAACAAATCATTGTCTTCAACGAGTCACTGGTTTCATCTTCCCTTCCCTTTACTTATTGTTGCTCCTTGTGAAGTCATTGTATGTTTGCACTATCTTTTGTCTTCACTGAGTGACTGCATGTTCTGTTAGGCTTCATAATATCTTCCTACCTGATCCTTACTACATTGCTGCTATTAAGTCATTGTGCTTTCACTCTATTGAATACTTGGCTATGGCTTGCCTAGTGTAGTCTACCTTATGGTACAGGGTATTAGGTTTATTTCTATCGTTTATCTTCATAACTCCCACGTTTTGAAGACTTTCATAAAAACGCCCCTATTGTACCGGATACCCCCTATTCACCCCCCTCTAGTCGATATAACGCACTTTCAGTACCCCATAATACGGCGTGAGAAGTCTGAACACTTTCGACAGTGCAGCACCTTGAACTTATAGCATTATATGCATCAGCTCCGAATCATGTCTTGGGTCAATAGTTGGGTTTGCCCGGCTCCCATGTTTTGGTACCTTACGTTCCGCTATATCAGCTAAGGTAGCACTGGGAGAACTGCTGCGATTGTGCCCCGGTTCATCTGGGTAAGCACCTCAGTAGAGAAAGGTAAAACTGACTGTCATGATAAGGCGAGAGCTGGTCGCTGTTCGAGAGGTCTCGAGTCCCTAAAGACTTATGCCGCTTAGGGCGAGGAGTCAGCTTTGTCCGACTTAGGCGTGTATAGCGCCCCGAATTCGGCCTTCCGAATACTAGGGGCTTCGCCAAAACTTAAAATTGTAGACTTCTATGGCTAAGTGAGAGTGATATAGCATTATAGTCCGATTGCCCTGTTCGTTGCACTGAGCACCTCCCTCGAAGGACCCAACAATGGGAAAAAGAGTGCTCATATTTATCCCGAACACCCCAGCACTCGTGGTATGGGGGCAGAAGCCGACGACTGGCCATCTCTCAGATTTGATAAACATCCGCACAGAAGGTAATATTTTAAATTCAAACAAGCGTTGCATAGAGCACATGAACAAGTTTTCATAATACAGGATCACACAGCAAGTTCATTCAAAAATTACATCCTTCGCACACTCGTCTGCCACAAGAAGGGCACCCTTCAGGGCACCCTCATAATACATTTTAGGGTGGCGATACTCCTTGCCCTGCGGCGGCCCCTCCTTCACCGGCTGCTCGGCGTCCATCTTGGCCCAGTGCACCTTCGCACGGGCAAAAGCCCGGCATGCACCTTCGATGTAGAGGAACCGCTTTATGACTTCCAGCCATGGGCAGGCATCCACAAGCCGCGTCACCAGGCTGAAGTGGCTGTTGGGAAGGGAGTTGCCAGGCCACATCCGGACTATAAGGCCCCTCATGGCCTATTCGGACGCCTTGTGCAGCTCGACCAATTGCTTCAGCTGGTCGCTCACAGGCATCGAGTGTTCGGTCCCAGTATATTGAGACCAGAACAACTTCTCCGTCGAGCTTCCCTCCTCGGCCTGGTAGTACTTTGCGGCATCTGACACGCTATGGGGCAAATCTGCGAATGCTCCTGGAGAGCTCCGGACTCGGGTAAGTAACAAGTAATTTACTTTCACATGCTTGCTTTGCATAATGAATGCCTTACCCGCCGCTATCTTCCTCATCTCAATTTCTTCGAGGGCCTTTTGGGCTTCAGCCTTGGCACACTTTGTGCTCTCGAGGGCCGCGGCAAGCTCGGACTCTCGCGTCTTTGAGTCAAGCTCCAAAGTCTCGTGCTTATTCACAAGAGCCTGGAGCTCTTGCTGCACCTCGCCCACCCGTGTCTCCTATTTCTCCCGCTCGGTCCGCTCCCTGGCCGCTTTGTTTTCGGCCTCGGACAGCGCTTGCTTCAGGGTCGCCACTTCGGTCGTGGCCCCTGGCACATCCATGATGATCCTATCATTTTGCAACCACATATTTATATATATATATAGACAAGGTATTACTTACCTTTGTTCTCCTCGAGCTGCCTCTTGGTAAGGCCGAGCTCTTTCTCGGACCGCTCGAGGTTCTGCTTCAGTGCGGCAACCTCCGCAGTCAGTGCGGCAGAGGTTAGCAGCGAAGCCTGCATACGCATACAAACATACTTATATTAGACTCCTGTAGATATTATTTGATCCTATATTCGGCTTTTCTTTGTGAACACCAAACAGAGCATCAGGGGCTGCTGTCTATGCGGTAATATTTTCCTATATTTTAAATACTTACCTCAAAGCCTGTTAGAAGGCTGGCACAGGCTTCAGTCAGTCCGCAATTGGCGGACTGAACCTTCTTGATCACTGCACTCATAATAGTGCGGTGCTCTTCATCGATGGAAGCGCCACGAAGCGCTCCCAGCAGGTTGTCCAGTGCCTCTGGATGGGCAGAGGTCACCGGCACGGGCGGCTCGCCCCTCTTGGAAGGGGCCGCCTGCCGGAGTCCGGAACCACTACAGGTTCCGACGTGGTGTTCGGCTGAGGGCCGAACTTGGAGCCCTTGGGAGTCTTGCTCCCTTTGCACCTGGAGTCCGGAAGGTCGCCTTGAGGTGCCTCCAGGACTATCTCCCCCCGGCTCGATGCCCCTTGAGATAATACCTCAACATTGTCCGTAGGGCGAGGAAAGGAGGCGGTTGGAAGTGACTCACTATTCATATCCGACGAGTCCAAGGAACCGCTCGACGAGGATACATCGATACAGGCTCGGGGCGGACTGCATGATCATATTTGGCATTAGGAAAAGCAGTGCAATAAAAGTATGCTATGAGCTACTCTGGTATCCGAATACTTACGACTTTGCCAGGGCTTGGCCCTGAGTAACCACTTGTCTTCGCTGTCGGCGGCGGTGGTGAAACAGTCCGGAAGGAGAGTCCTTCCCTTCTTGGACCCTTCGGCCTCCCCGTTGGGGCGGCCTTCCTTTTCTTGTCTCCCCCGGCTGGAGGGGGAGAATCTTCATCTTCCTCCTCCTCGTTTTCATGGGGGGAGTGCGTCTTGGAGTTATCGGACGATGAGTCCGATACCACCTGGCGCCGGGAACTCTTTCGGGTTCCCGTGGCCTTCTTCTTGATCTTCTTCTCCGGCACCTCATAAGGAGCCGGGGTCCGCATCTCCGTCGGGAGAGCGTCTACAGGGTCTTCGGGCAGAGGGTCCACGTAGTCAATCTGCTCCGATGTCTCCACCCAGTCCTGTCAAAGGCATGGGAGCTCAAATCCTGCACATGGTTAAGGTATGGAAAATAAACACCCTACGAGATGTACAGAACTTACCGGATTCGCAGGGCGCATCGCGCTTAGCCCGCGGTCCTCGGTAAGGGGAGGGGGGACGTCGGCGCCCTTGAACAGCACCTTCCAGACGTCCTTATGCATCGTGTTGAAGAAGTCGCGTGGAGTCTGGAGCTGGGCCAGGTCGAACTCCCATAAGTTGAAAGCCCATTGTTGACACGGGAGGATCCGGCGGAAGAGCATGACCTAGACTATGTTGACAAGCTTGAGTTTCTTGCCTATCATGTTCTGGATACACTTTTGGAGTCCGTCCAGCTCAACCGATGAGCCCCAGGACAGGCCCTTCGCCTTCCAGGAAGTAAGCTGAGTGGGGATTCTGGATCGAAACTCAGGGGCCGCCAACCAGTTGGTGTCGCACGGCTCGGTGATGTAGAACCACCCCGATTGCCACCCCTTTATGGTCTCCACGTAGGAGCCCTCGAGCCATGTAAAGTTGGGCATTTTGCCCACCATGGCTCCGCCGCATTCCGATTGTTGGCCGCCTACTGCCTTCGGTTTGACATTGAAGGTCTTCAGCCACAAGCCGAAGTGGGGCCGGACACGGAGAAAAGCCTCGCACACGACGATAAACACCGAGATGTCGAGGATGAAATTCGGGGCCAGATCATGGAAGTCCAGCCCATAATAGAACATAAGGTCGTGGACGAATGAATGGAGGGGAAACCCCAGTCCGCGGACGAAGTGGGTGAGGAAAACCACCCTTTCGTAAGGTTCCAGGGTAGGGACGATCTGCCCCGCGGCTGGCAGCCAGTGCGCAATATCCGCGGCTAAGTATCTGGCCCCGCGTAGCTTTTTGATGTCTCCCTCCGTGATGGAGGAGACCATCCACTTGCCTCCCGCTCCGAACATGTTTGGAGGGAGTTAAGGAGAAGGATGTGGACTTGAGCACTGGAGCTCGAGTGCGCGAGAATGGATGAGCAAGGAGGAAGAAGGCGTGGGAATAAAAAGGTGAAGCCTTCTCCCTTTATAAGGGCGGACGAAAACTGTGCGCCCCCGCCAGCCTGGTAAAACTCGCTTACCCCCCAAGCGCCGTAATTGATGGCGCGGTTGGGTTACCCACGTCTGTATTGATGGGAATCCCATAATAAGGGGACACGATCTCTGCTTCGACAAGACGTGCCAAGGAAACCGCCTCGCGAAACACGCTGAGTTTAGTTGCGAAAGGCGATTCGAATGGTGACCTGGTTGTGGTGTGATGTCACACTGCAAAACGCATCGGCAGATTAGATTTGTGGAAATATTATTCTCTCTACGGTTGTATGTGGAACTTGTTTTGTAGAGCCGGACAAGATCCTCGTGTTCAAAATCTTCTATGAAGTATTCGGAGGAGGAACCCTCCTTGCAATGCCGAAGACAATCTATGTGCCGGACTCATCATCATTGAAGCCTAGTTCAGGGGCTACCGAGGGAGTCCTGGATTAGGGGGTATCCGGACAGCCAGATTATATCCTTTGGCCGGACTGTTGGACTATGAAGATACAAGATTGAAGACTTCGTCCCGTGTCCGGATGGGACTCTCCTTGGCATGGAAGGCAAGCTTGGCAATACGGATATGTAGATCTCCTTCCTTGTAACCGACTCCATGTAACCCTAGCCCCCTCCGGTGTCTATATAAATCGGAGGGTTTAGTCCGTAGGACGAAGAACAACAATCATACCATAGGCTAGCTTCTAGGGTTTAGCCTCTCTGATCTCGTTGTAGATCAACTCTTGTACTACTCATATTATCAAGAACAATCAAGCAGGACATAGGGTATTACCTCCATCAAGAGGGCCCGAACCTGGGTAAACATCGTGTCCCCGGCCTCCTATTACCATCTGCCTTAGACGCACAGTTCGGGACCCCCTACACGAGATCCGCAGGTTTTGACACAGACAGTCTCTCTAAAGCAACCCTGCAACCAAATAACAAAGAGTCTCTTGTGTCCCCAACACACCCAATACAATGGTAAATTTTATAAGTGCACTAGTTTGGCGAAGAGATGGTGATACAAGTGGTATATGGATAGTAGATAATGGTTTTTGTAATCTGAAAATATAAAAACAGCAAGGTAACTAATGATAAAAGTGAGCACAAACAGTATTGCAATGCTAGAAAACAAGGCCTAGGGTTCATACTTTCACTAGTGCAAGTTCTCTCAACAATAATAACATAATTGGATCACATAACTATCCCTCAACATGCAACAAAGAGTGACTCCAAAGTCACTAATAGCGGGGAACAAACGAAGAGATTATGGTAGGGTCTGAAACCACCTCAAAGTTATTATTTCCAATCAATCTGTTGGGCTATTCCTATAAGTGTCACAAATAGCCCTAGAGTCCGTACTAGAATAACACCTTAAGACACAAATCAACCAAAACCCTAATGTCACCTAGATACTCCAATGTCACCTCAAGTATTCGTGGGTATGATTATACGATATGCATCACACAATCTCAGATTCTTCTATTCAACCAACACAAAAGTACTTCAAAGAATGCCCCAAAGTTTCTACCGGAGAGTCAAGACGAAAACGTGTGCCAACCCCTATGCATAGATTCCCAAGGTCATGGAACCCGCATGTTGATCACCGAAACATACATCAGGTGGATCAATAGAATACCCCATTGTCACCACGGGTATCCCACGCAAGACTACTACCTCTTGAGCACTGCGTTGGATTTCCTTGAAGAGGAAAGGATGATGCAGCAAAGTAGCGTAAGTATTTCCCTCAGTTTTTGAGAACCAAGGTATCAATCCAGTAGGAGGCTACGCGCGAGTCCCTCGTACCTACACAAAACAAATAACTCCTCGCAACCAACATGATAAGGGGTTGTCAATCCCTTCATGGTCACTTACAAGAGTGAGATCTGATAGATATGATAGAATAATTTTTTTGGTATTTTTGTGATAAAGATGCAAAGTAAAATAAAAGAAAAGTAAAACCAAAGGAAATAACTAAGTATTGGAAGATTAATATGATGAAGATCACTACAAAAAAAAGACACATCCGTGACATTTTGTGCTGAACGAATTTTTTTTCTGTCATACATATGACACTTCTACGATGAAAATTGTGACAAAACCCGGTATCATCATAGATGTGGTGGGCTCCTACTTCTATGACAAAAAATCATGACAGAAAATGGGCTTTTCATCCTGGGCGGGCCGAAGACGCAGCTGCATGACATTCTTTGGGCCGTCCATGACGGAAAAAACTATGGTAGAAGCGAGGGGGAGGAAAATTTCGGGGAGTTCCCAGTTACGATGGGAGGTCGGGGGCCGAGCGATGCGCATTTCTCTCATACACGTACGCGCGTGTGTGCGTGGCATTGGCTCTAACTGAACCCGAGCGAGGCGTTGGGCTCTAACTGGACCCGAGCGATTGCACTGCAGGCTACGCGTTACTAAACCCGAGCGATCGATCGAGGGCTGTTAACTGAACCCGATCGAGCGATTCCTTCGCTACTGCTGCTAACTGAAGCCGATCAATTGGAT
>NC_041390.1:538881461-538923412 GCF_002162155.2 Triticum dicoccoides
TGGTGTGGTGGAGGGCTGGATGAACAGTAGACGGTGGAGGGGTGCCCGTGGAGGGGTGGTTGAATAGGACCCCGTGGTATGGAGGGCTGGATGAATAGTAGACGGTGGAGGGGTGACCATGGAGGGGTGGTTGAATAGTAGCAGGTGGAGTAGCGCACGGTGGAGGCTGGATGAACAGGAGCCCATGGAGGCTGGAGGAGGTCGATGATGGAGATGAACAGTCCCGTGGAGTCCCGTTTTGCGGTACGCCACACCCCTCCCGATGAACAGGACCCACGTTTCGACCGTAGGAGGTCCGTTTCGTCCGTTTTGCGGTATGCCACACCCCTCCCGATCAACAAAACCTCCATTTCGACCATAGGATGTCCATTTTGCGGTACGCCACACCCCTCCCGATCAACAGGACCCCCGTTTCGACCGTAGGAGGTCCGTTTCCTCCGTTTTGCGGTACGCCAGACCCCTTTCGATGAACAGGATCCCGTTTCGAACGTGGTCGGTCAAACACAAGGTTGTTTCCTCCGTTCTGCGGTACGCCAGGCCTCGTTTCCATCGCCTGTTCCGTCCAAGCCCTCCCGATGAACATGACCACGCATTTCGTTCCGACCCAGCCGGTTGGCTCCCACGCGATCCGTTGCCTCCCGATGAACACGACACATTCTGTTGCCTCCCCATGAACACGATGCATTATGTTGCCTCCCTATGAACACGAGCATTCCGTTGCCTCCCCATGAACACGACGATGACGATGTTTCTCCATTCCGACCAAGCCATGTACATGAGCCATAGCCGTACGTATGCGCGAGTAGGCGTTCGAGACCCCACCCATATGTACACATACATGGCCGTATTTTCTTTCTTGCACCCCGGCCGCTATACGTACGTGTACATGCTACGTGCATGCCTCTACTACGACACGTGCGCGCCTCTACATCCACCTGTATATATGTACGTACATGTTCGCGACCAAAATGACAATGCTACGTACGCTTCGACCAGGTGGGTCCCGACTGTCACGCACTTCCTTGCATGCGAAGATGTAGCTGGTGGGTCCCAGCAGTCAGGGGGGAAACGTTCTTTTCACGAAATATGGTGGCCCGTCCGGTGGATCCCCGCTGTCAGGTGGAGGAATAATTATTTTGCACGTAATGAGGAGACACTTCCTTGCTGTGGCCGTGGACCCAGCTGTCAGCCTCTCCACGTAAAGTCCACGTCCGATGGAAGCCGTTCCTTGACCGCGTTGACCACGCCGCGCCGAGAGCACCAAGGCGGTGGACGATAGTGAGGCCTAGGAAGGGGACGACATGGAGCCAGGGAAGATGTGGCAGTGGATGCCCACGCGTAGAGGAGTATGAGGGTTCACTGGTTCGCTGCGGTGTGAGGCTGTTGTCGCCGCAGAATAACAGGGGGTGTGGGTGAGTAGAGGGATAGCCTGGCCAGCAGTGGGAGTAGTAGGGGCGGTGAGGCCTCCGCCGCATTGCAGCCGGCCATGGGAGGCAGGAGCACGAGGCACGACCAGCGCTGGTTTGGGCGGCTGGAGCAAGAAGACCAGAGGTTGAAGAAGAACTATGGCCGTTGGATGGACATCGTACGGTCACTAGAGCTAGAATCGTGCATATTGACTAAGTTGACAAAGCCCTCCGTCCCCGTCAACTTAGTAGGCCCATAAGTCAGCTTGCCACTATACTGGGTCCCAGCTAACAGGGGGAGTATTCATTTTTTTGTGCGTAATAAGGAGGCACTTCCTTGCGTGCGAAGTTATAGCTGGTGGGTCCGAGCTGTTAGCGGCGGTAACATTTTTTCACGAAATACAGAGGCCCTTTCGGTGGGTCCCTGATGTCAGGTGGAGGAATCATTATTTTGCATGTAATAAGGAGGCATTTCCTTGCATGCGGCCGTGGACCCAGCTGTCGGCCTCTCCAGGTACAGTCCACTTCATATGCATGTCGGTCGGTGACCATGTTGACCAGGCCACACCGAGAGCACCAGGCCGGTGGACGACGGCGAGGCCTAGGAAGGGAACGACATGGAGGCAGGGAAGACTCGGCAGTTCTTTCCCATGCAGAGGGGAGTACGACTGTATGAGGGTTTACTGGTTCGTCTGCCGTCGCCGGAGAATAACAGCAGGTGTGGGTGAGTAGAGGGTTGGCTAGGCCAGCGATGGGAGTACGGTAGGGCGGTGAGGCCTGCGCAGCAGCAGAGCCGGCCGCGGGGAGGAGGGAGCAGGCAGTCCCGCCGGTGCTTGTTTGAGCTGCTGGAGCAGGAAAAGCAGAGATTGAAGAAGCACGACGGTCGTTGGATGGCCATCCAACAGTCACTGCTTGTGCGTCAACCTTTTTTTAGGAAAGCCTCAAATCTGTGGAAAACAGCATACAACCCATCTGCCATTATTTCTAATAATTTACAGCCCATTTGCTAATTATTAAGGTTTTTTTGGAGCCCATATTCTTTTTGTTAGCATTACAGCCCATTTTGTGGCCACGGTTAAAAAATTATACAAAATTTTGCATATTTCGGTGCGGTCCGAACTGTTTTTAATCCCGAAATTTCGACTCACATTCAAACTGATTTTAAAAATAAATGTATATCAATATAAAATCCAAATTCTCCACGCATAAAAATTAATGTAATTTAAAATCTCGAAATGAAAAAAAGATATTTGAAACTAATTGCCGGTTTGATGTGTTTTAAAAATGTACAACCCATTTCTCATTACTGATGGACCATTTTCTCGGCCAGCCGAATGAAAGCTCTCCTCGTCTTGAAAGATTTGCAGCCCAACAGGCCTGACAAAGTGACTTACTTGGCAAATCACAAAAAAACTGGGTTGTGGCCGTGGACCCAGCTGTTAGCCTCTCCATGTACAATACTCTTCCGATGGAATGTCATTGACCACGTTGACCACGCCGCGCCGAGAGCACAAAGGCGGTGGATGACGGCGAGGCCTAGGAAGGGGACGACACGGAGCCGGGGAAGACGCGGTAGTGGATGCCCACGCGGAGAGGAGTACGAGGGTTCACTGGTTCGGCTGCGGTGTGAGGCTGCCGTCGCCGCAGGGCCTGGCTAGCGGTGGGAGTAGTAGGGGGCGATGAGGCCTCAACGGCAGCACAACCGGCCACTGGAGGCAGGAGCAGGCGGTCTCCACGGCGCTGGTTTGGGCGGCTCGTGCAAGAAGAGCAGCGATTGAAGAAGCAGCAGGACCGTTCGATTCAAATCCAACGGTTACTGCTGCTAGAATCGTTCGTTGACTAAGTTGACAAGCCCTACGTACGCGTCAACTTAGTAGGCCCACAGATCAGCCTCCCAACCGGTGCGCCCCAGATGTCAGTGGGAGGAATCATTTTTTTCGCGTAATAAGGAGGCACTTGATTGCGTGCGGCCAGGCCAGCAGAGGGAGTAGGCTGGGTCGGGGAAGCCTGCGCGGCATCACAGTGGGCCACAAGAGGAGGGAGCAGGCAGTCCCGCCGGTGCTAGTTTAGGTGGCTGGAGTAGGAAGATCAGAGATTGAAGAAGCACGTCGGCCGTTGGATGGACATCCAACAGTCTTTGCTGCTAGAATCGTGTGTTCACTGACAAAGCCTTGCGTAAACAAGTCAACCTCGAAATCTGTGGCGTGTACAGCCCATTTGCTATTATTTTTGTAATTTTTACTCATTTTCTAATTCATATGGAATTTATTGCAGCCTGTTCTCCATTTTTAGAATTGCTGGCCATTTTCTGGTTAGTACCATGGTCAAAAAATTAACTAAATATGTGGGAAATTTTGAAAAAAATCGCAAATTTTTGCTGGGGAACGAAATATTCTTAATCCAAAAATTAATAGCCATACTAAAACAAATTTAAAAATAAATTAGTACTATGTCATGTTAAATCCAATGAAATACGTATAAGATATCAGTGAAGAACAAAAACAAAAAAACAAACTTATATCCCATTTGCTATAATTTTTTTTGGAATTTTCAACCACTTTTGATATTACTTTTAACAGACATTGACCATACTCTTAAGCCAGGCCGGAATGCATCCCTCCTCGTCTTGAAAGATTTGCAGCCCAGTAATTTAGGGAAAACAAATAGGCCTAGCTTGGGTATTCTTCAAAAAGAAATACTGGGCTACCTATTTTCCCAAAGAACTAGTGCATGAGCATTTAGCTTTATTTATTTATTTATTTATTTATTTATTTGCTTATTTATGTTTAGGGGACCATGAGCATGTACCTGGGCCGGATTCATGTAAGAGCCTCCCTTCCAGTTAATTATGGGCTTCTCTATTGGGCCTTCATCAGTGGGCTGCATGTTATGAACAAGTGGAAAATGTGTTCCGTATGAAAAATAGTATGCGCTACGTACGGTACGAGGCACTAAAGGATCGAACCGTGCAACGACTTCCAAAACATTGTGTTTGTCGTTCTAACAACACATTTATTCAACCAACAGACGAAATATACTACTGATTGTACATTGAAAACAGCAGCAGCAGCAACCAGGGCTGGGGGTGCAACAGAAGCAGTAAGCAGGCCAGAAGAGTGAAGACCTCCACGAGCATCCACGAGCATCCAACTGTCGCGACCGTCGACGAGCACCATCCAAGACGTGTTCATGCCGACCCAATACATACCGTTAATGTAGTTGAGGCTGACGGGGATCGGATCGCAGTCAAGGGGGTTGATGCTCACCACCCTACGATCGTTATGCTGCGTGACACGCCGTTTCTGAAGATCAGGCGGCATCAGCAAGCAAGGAGCTGTCTTAAAAAGCTCCGGCCTAAGGGCTTTGAGTAAACGGTACAGCCCCGACGAGCACGCTGCGAGGGGCATGGTACTGAGATTGTCCACAGGCAAAACAATGAGGTTGATTACCTCTGTGGGGAGTGAATTCCAGCCACTCTTTCGTCGGACGTTGCTCGATTCTGCCATTGTTAGTGCTTGGGTTTCGGACAAGGGGGGAGGCGCCTTAGCGGGGATCGAAGATTGGACGAGATTATGTGCGGACAAAGATGGAGAAGCGAATATGTGCTGTGGGAAGTGGACAGGTGATGATGACTACAGCACGCCGCTTGACTTACGAGACACATACCAACAGCATAGGGTCATGTCGATGCCAGACAACTTGCTTGAGTGATCACAGTACTGGTAGTCCCTACAGTGCTATGCCCTAACTTGCTTGAGTAGAGTAGTAGAGTAGGACTCTGCTCTACTACTAGCACCGGAGGAGTAGTATATTCTAATCTAAAATAATTACAAACTTCAATGCCCGAGCATGGAACGACTACGAACCGTGCTCAAAGAACGTGTCTACGTGGTGTTTGGACATGGGCGACAACCTCAACGCCAATGGTGCTGCTCCCATTGCACCGTATGTGTTTTTGTCCTTCCTGTTCGAAAATGTGGTAGAATGCATGATTTATTTTGTGCTTATTCGGATTAAATCTCATAGTAACTTTCTCATATATTCAACTGGCGCAACGTACCATATAGCCACTCCCGTTTCATGGACGGCCTGATCGATGCCTCCAAGGAGCCCTTCGTCCACTGCTATAAGTGCTCGATGTCGTTTTGTGGCTCGCCGGCGGACATGGTGCATCACCTCACGGATGCGTGCAACGGTCACTGCTGGCCCTTGGCGAAGAACATCAAGTATAAGACGTGCTACCCGTTCACCATGAGTCGCTGGAGGATCACCGTTGATACATCTCCGTCGTATCTACTTTTCCAAACACTTTTGCCCTTGTTTTCGACTCTAACTTGTATGATTTGAATGGAACTAACCCGGACTGATGTTGTTTTAGGCAGAATTGCCATGGTGTTGGTTTATGTGCAGAAAACAAATATTCTTGGAATGACCTGAAACTCCATGGAACATCTTAGAAAAAATAATAAAAAATCCTCGCCAAAGATGAGGACCAGGGGGCCCACACCCTATCCACGAGGGTGGGGGCGCCCCCCCCTAGGGCGCGCCCCCTACCTCATGGGCCCCCTGGATGCCCTCCGACGCCAACTCCAACACTATATATTCGTTTCTGGAGAGAAAATAATCAGAGAGAAGAAATCATCGCGTTTTACAATACGAAGCCACTGCTAAGCCCTAAAACCTCTCAGGAGGGCTGATCTGGAGTCCGTTCGAGGCTCCGGAGAGGGGTATTCGTCGCCGTCGTCATCATCAACCATCCTCCATCACCAATTTCCTGATGCTCACCGCCGTGCGTGAGTAATTCCATCGTAGGCTTGCTGGACGGTGATGGGTTGTATGAGATTTATCATGTAATCGAGTTAGTTTTGTTAGGGTTTGATCACTAGTATCCATTATGTTCTGAGATTGATGTTGCTATGACTTTGCTATGCTTAATGCTTTTCACTAGGGCCCGAGTGCCATGATTTCATATCTGAACCTATTATGTTTTCATGAATACATGTGAGTTCTTGATCCTATCTTGCAAGTCTGTAGTCACCTACTATGTGTTATGATCCGGCAACCCCGAAGTGACAATAATCGGGACCACTCCCGGTGATCACCATAGTTTGAGGAGTTCATGTATTCACTATGTGCTAATGATTTGTTCCGGTTCTCTATTAAAAAGAGGCCTTAATATCCCTTAGTTTCCGATAGGACCCTGCTGCCACGGGAGGGTAGGACAAAAGATGTCATGCAAGTTCTTTTCTATAAGCACGAATTACTATATACGAAATACATGCCTACATTACATTGATGAATTGGAGCTAGTTCTGTGTCACCCTATGTTATGACTGTTACATGATGAACCGCATCCGGCATAATTATCCATCACTGATCCGGTGCCTACGAGTTTTCCATATACTGGTTTACACTTATTTACTTTCCCGCTGCTACTATTACAATCAATACAAATAACCAAAAACATTACTTTTGCTGTCTTTACTTTTGTTGCTGCTACCACCACTATCATATTACTTTGCTACTAAACACTTTGCTGCAGATACTAAGTTTCCATGTGTGGTTGAATTGACAACTCAGCTGCTAATACTTGAGAATATTCTTTGGCTCCCCTTGTGTCGAATCAATAAATTTGGGTTGAATACTCTACCCTCGAAAGCTATTGCGGTCCCCTATACTTGTGGGTTATCAAGACTAATTTCTGGCGCCATTGCCGGGGATCATAGCTCTATTCTTTGAGTCACTTGGGATTTATATCTGTTGGACACTATGAAGAACTTGAGAGATCCAAAAACCAAGATCTATCCCTCAACTACGAGGGGAGGTAAGGAACTGCCATCTAGCACTGCACTTGATTCACCTTCTATTATGAGTAAGCTAGCGACACCTACACCTGCTTCTGCTATTCGTTCTGATATGTCGCATGTTATTGATGATGCCACTTCTGCTATGCATGATACTTATGATGAAACTGCTTCTATGGCTGATACTACTGTGCCCCTTGGTTAATTTCTTGATGAACAAATTGCTAGGGATAGAGAAAAAGAAATTATTGAATCTGAATACGATAATGATAGTGATGATGAAAATATGCCTATTATTCCTGAGGGCTATCTTTTTGATATGGAATCTTCTGCCGCTATTTTAGCTTGCAAGGATAGATATGAGCTTAAGAGGTTATTAGTTAAATGGAACAAAGAATCACTTAGAGATAAAATGAAACCCGACCCTGCTTTTGCTACTTCACCTATATGTGTTCCTGATAAGGATTATGAATTCTCTGTTGATCCTGATATAATTACTTTGGTTGAATCTGATCCGTTTTATGGCTATGAATCTGAAACTGTTGTGGCACATCTTACTAAGTTAAATGATATAGCCGACCTGTTTACTAATGATGAGAGACCGTGTTACTTTTATATACTCAAAATATTTCCGTTCTCATTAAAGGGTGATGCTAAGATATGGTTTAATTCTCTTGATCCTGGTTGTGTGCGTAGTCCCCAGGATATGATTTATTACTTCTCTGCTAAATATTTCCCTGCTCATAAGAAACAAGCTGCTTTGAGGGAAATATACAACTTCATGCAAATTAATGAAGAGAGTCTCCCACAAGCTTGGGAGAGGCTTCTCAAGTTACTTAATGCTTTGCCTGATCATCCTCTTAAGAAACCTGAAATACTTGATATCTTTTATAATGGACTAACCAATGCTTCCAGAGATTACCTGGATAGTTGTGCTGGTTCTCTTTTCAAGGAAAGAGCACCGGATGAAGATGAAATTCTATTGAATAATATGTTGACAAATGAAAATAATTGGGCACCCCCTGAGCCAGCTCTTGAGCCAACTCCTGCTCCAATTACTGAGCCTATTCCTAAACCAACTCCGAAGAAGAGAGGTGTTCTATTTCTCAGTTCCGAAGATATGCAAGAGGCAAAGAAATCTATGAAAGAAAAAGGTATTAAAGCTGAAGATGTTAAGAATTTACCTCCTATTGAAGAAATACATGGTCTTAATATACCACCTGTTGAAGAAACATATGATCTCCATTCTTTATTTATTGAAGAACCTCCTGATCCCAATATCCCGACACAGGTAGTAAAGGTAAATTCTCTCTATAGATAAGATAAAGCTGAAGTCCCTCCTACTAAAATTGCTAGTCAGTGCTTGATAACTTTATGTTTAAGCAAGACGACTTCAATGCCTATTTTAGTTAAAAGAAAATGCTTATATGATTAGACGTGTGGGTGATTGTATGGCTAATATTAAAGGTGAACTTAAACTTGTTAGCAAACATGCTTCTATGGTTACCACTCAAGTAGAACAAGTACTTAAGGCTCAAAAAGAAGTGCTTAATCAAATGAATAGTAAGAAAAATGATTATGATATTAGAGTGGCTACTAGAACTGGTAGAATGACTCAGGAACCTTTGTATCCCGAAGGCCACCGTAAGAGAATCGAGCAAGATTCTCAAAGAAATAATATTGATGTTCCTAGTTCTTCTAAAAAGAAGAAGAATAAAAATGATAGAATTGTGCAAACTTCTAGTTAACCTATTGCTGAACCACCTGATAATCCAAATGATATCTCTACGTCTGATGCTGAAACACAATCCTAGTGAAAATATTAATGATGATGTTCATGATGATGCTCAACCTAGTAATGAAAATGATGTAGAAATTGAACCTGCTGTTGATCTTGATAACCCACAATCAAAGAATCAATGTTATGATAAAAGAGACTTTGTTGCTAGGAAACATGGTAAAGAAAGGGAACCTTGGGTTCAGAAACCCATGCCTTTTCCTCCAAAACCATCCAAGAAAAAGGATGATGAGGATTTTGAGCGCTTTGCTGAAATGATTAGGCCTATCTTTTTGCGTATGCGATTAACTGATGTGCTCAAAACAAATCCTTATGCTAAATATATGAAGGATATCATTACTAATAAAAGAAAGATACCGAAAGCTGAGATTTCCACCATGCTTGCTAATTATACTTTTAAGGGGGGGATACCAAAGAAACTTGGAGATCCCAGAGTAACTCCTATACCTTGCTCCATTAAAAGAAATTATATTAAAACTGTTTTATGTGATCTTGGAGCCGGTGTTAGTGTTATGCCTCTCTCTTTGTATCGTAGACTTGACTTGAATAAGCTGACACCTACTGAAATATCTTTGCAAATGGCTGATAAATCAACTGCTATACCTGTCGGTATTTGTGAGGATGTGCCTGTTGTGGTTGCAAACGTTACTATTTTAACGGACTTTGTTATACTTGATATTCCTGAGGATGATAGTATGTCTATTATTCTTGGAAGACCTTTTGTTAATACTGCAGGTGCTATTATTGATTGCAACAAAGGCAATGTCACTTTTCATGTTAATGGTAATGAGCATACGGTACACTTTCCGAGGAAACAACCTCAAGTTCATAGTATCAACTCCATTGGAAAAATTACATCGATTATAATTGGAGGTTTTGAATTTCCTCTTCCTACTGTCAAAAAGAAATATGATATACTTATTATTGGGGATGTTCATATCCCCGTTGAGGTAACTTAGTGTTATTCGAAATTTCTCCGGTTTCATGATTATCGGAATGACTTTGTTAACAAGACTTGATCAACCTTGTTAGTGGATTCTTTTTGATGAGCATGAGATGGATGAAACTAGAAGCACAAACTTCTGTACCTTCTCTTTATTTTCTGTTAATTAGTAGAAATAAAGTAAAAATAGTATTTTTCTGTCTGTTTCCTGACTTATCCGTGCAATATAAAAATATCCCGAAAATAAAAGTCCTCAGAATGCCATGCCAATTTAATATGATTTTTTCGGGAATATTTGAGGATTTACTGTGCAAAAATTACCGTGGGAGGAGCTGCCACCTGGCCACGAGGGTGGTGGGCGCACCCCCTGCCTCGTGGGCCCACGGTGGCCCTCCTCCACTTATCCCAGCACCCATCTTCTTCCTCTGTCTCACACAAACCCGAAAAACCAACTCAAGCACGAGTTCCAGCCACTTTTGCCGTGATTTTCGATCTCCTTGCTCAAAGCGCCTCTCGCAAAACTGCTTGGGGAGATCGTTCCTTGGTATGTGACTCCTCCATTGGTCCAATTAGTTTTTGTTCTAGTGCTTTATTCTTTGCAAATTTGTGCTGCATAGGTGACCATGTTCTTGAGCTTGCATGTCAAATTTATATGGTTCCAAGTAGTTCTAATGCTTGATTTAGGCTCTAGGCACTTGTAGGAGTAGTTGCTATCAGTTTTATTGAAGTTGGTTCACTTTTGTTTGAAGTTACTAAAAAAATTCAGAATTTTTCAGAGAAAAACATTATGCTTTTGGAAGATGTTCCAAGGTGGTTCCTCTAAGAAGCAAGGACCCAGGATTGCTATGCGCGATGCCGACGAGGACCCACCAAGAGACGCTCCGTTACGGCCTTGAGAATGGCCGTCGGAAAATTTTATGGACCGTGCGGGAATTAAAGAAGAATTCAAAGCATATTTGCACAATGCCAGTCTTGTGGATTTTGAGGCTAACAAATGCCCCCAGTATCATCATCTCACAAGTTCATTTGTGAGGAGGTTTGAGTATTCATCTTCGCGTAATTCTCCTTCAGTCATGTTTGATCTCTATGACAAGTCTTATACCATGGACTTAGAGGATTTCACTTATGCTTGCAAACTTCCATCATGGGGTAGTGTTAGGGATCCCCCTAAATCTGAATTTAGAAACTCTCTTGCTAGTATAACTGTGGGGGAATCTAGAGATATAACGCAGGCTACCATAGGGAGCATTCACTTTCCTGCTATACATTATTTTGCTCTCTTCATCGCAAGATGCATAAATGCTAAGGATGAAGCATGTTACATGTGTGTCCCTGATCTTAGCATTCTTAGAAGTGCTGTGTTAGGAGACCAATTTTATCATATGGGAGCCATTGTAGCTCATAGCTTGCATCATAATAGACATAATGGAGATTTCTTTGGAGGAATTTATGCAACCCGCTTAGCTCATTTTCTTGAGATAGACATTTGTGAGGGTGATACGGAGTTGCCTCCTGCATATTTAGATTATGACTCTATGGCTTCGCACCAGTTTGTCGAGAGGCCTGAATCACCTCTTTTATATCGTTCAATTTTTGATAAACGACATGTTTTCTGTATTACTCTCCCTGCTCCTGCCTTCTTTGATTCATAGACAAAAAGAAGATATGTTATTACTAGAGAGGAGGCAGAAGAGTACGAGAGGAGAGCAGAGGCAGCTCGACTCCACGCTGCAGCTCAGCAGGCGATAACCGCCGCACATCAGTATGATCCCAACTATTCTTCATCACAGTACGACCCCAACAACTATTATTATGGATATCAGCCAGGTCAGCCGTGGCCATAGACCAACTTAGGACAAAAGCCTAAGCTTGGGGGAGTACGTATTTCTCACCGACATTACATTTATGTTCACACACTCATTGCTCGATGTTGGTGCTCAAACTTTTTCACTGTAATATCCATGCTAGTTTATTCTCTTTTTCCTGCTTTCTTCTTGTGTGTTTTCTAAACCTTAAGAAAAACCAAAAAAAATTAGTAGTAGTTTATTTTTCTGCTATAGTAGTAATAATGAAAAAGAAAACCCAAAAATATTTCCCGTTCTTCTTTTGCTTGTTGGGAGCTTTCCTGTGTAAATAGTTTTATTTCTTTTCTTTTCCTTGGGGTTCAGTAGGAGAAGACCATAATTAAATTGTTGAAGTGGCTCTTATATGCATTATTGTTGATTTAACCAAGAGCCCATATTGCCTTGTCTTCTCCTGTTTATTGAATGCTCACAGATTCCAGCTTAGTCCAATGCACGTACACTCTTATTATTATTCACACCGTTCGGTCGTGCAAGTGAAAGGCAATTATGATGATATATGATGGACTGACTGAGATGAGAAAAGCTGGTATGAACTCGACCTCTTTTGTTTTTGTAAATATGATGAGTCCCTCGTTCTTGATTCAGCTTATTATGAATAAACAGTTTGCAATGACAATTAGAGATCATAGTTGCTTGTGCCATGCTTGATTAGCTATGAGTTATAATGATTTACCTTGTGTGCCAACATGCTATTGCGATGATTATGATGTGGTATGATGGGGTGGTATCCTCCTTTGAACGACTTAAGTGACTTGACTTGGCACATGTTCATGCATGTAGTTGAAACAAATCAACATAGCCTTCACAATATTTATGTTCATGGTGGATTATATCCTACTCATGCTTGCATCCACAATGTTTATTAATTTTAATGCATGTACATGGCTGTTGTCGCTCTCTATTTGGTCGCTTCCCAGTCTTTTGCTAGCCTTCACTTGTACTAAGTGGGAATACTGCTTGTGCATCCAATCCCTTAAACCCCAAAGTTATTCCAGATGAGTCCACCATACCTTCCTATATGCGGTATCTACCTGCCGTTCCAAGTAAATTTGTATGTGCCAAACTCTAAACCTTCAAATAAACATTCTGTTTTGTATGCTCGAATAGCTCATGTATCAACCAAGGCTGTCCTTATCTTCCGTGTTAGGTGGGTTATTCTCAAGAGGAGTGGACTCCGCTCCTCACTCACGAGAAAATGGCTGGTCACCGGGATGCCTAGTCCCATGCTTTATGCAAACTAAATCAAAATTAGTTGCAAACAAAACTCACCCTGGGACCTAATGTATGTTGGAGGCACTTGTTGTTTCAAGCAAGCCATGGATTGATGGTTGTTGGTGGAGGGGGAGTATAAACTTTACCATTCTGTTTGGGAACCGCTTATAATGTGTTTAGCATGGAAGATATCGCCATCTCTTAGTTGTTACGTTGATAATGAAAGTATACCACTCAAAATACAATTTATCTCTATTTCAAAACCGAGCTCTGGCACCTCTACAAATCCCTGCTTCCCTCTGCGAAGGGCCTATCCATTTACTTTTATGTTGAGTCATCACCCTCTTATTAAAAAGCACTAGCTGGAGAGCACAACTATCGTTTGCATTCATCACTATTAATCTATGTTGGGTGTGACTATGATTGGATCTCTTTTACCCTGAATTACAATGTCTAGTCAGTCCTTGATCTTTAAAGGTGCTCTGCATTTATGTTTTGCAGTCTCAGAAAGGGCTAGCGAGATACCATCTTGTTATATCATATTATGATTGTTTTGAGAAAGTGTTGTCATCTGAGATTTATTATTATGGCTTGCTAGTTGATTATGTTATTGATATGAGTAATTATGAGACCTGATAATTATTGCAAATGTGGTTAGTTATGATCTATGCTGAAAACTTGAATGCTGGCTTGACATAGTTACAACAACAAGAGCTAACAGAGTTTGTAAAAGTTTTCTTTCTTTCTTTCAGTTTGTCAACTGAATTGCTTGAGGACAAGCAAGGGTTTAAGCTTGGGGGAGTTGATACGTCTCCATTGTATCTACTTTTCCAAACACTTTTGCCCTTGTTTTAGACTCTAACTTGTATGATTTGAATGGAATTAACCCGGATTGACGCTGTTTTCAGCAGAATTGCCATGGTGTTGTTTTATGTGCAGAAAACAAATATTCTCGGAATGACCTGAAACTCCATGGAACATCTTATAAAAAATAATAATAAACCCTCGCCAAAGATGAAGACCAGGGGGCCCACACCCTGTCCACGAGGGTGGGGGCGCCCCCCCCTAGGGCGCGCCCCCCTACTTCGTGGGCCCCCTGGATGCCCTCCGACGCCAACTCCAACTCTATATATTTGCTTTCGGAGAGAAAAAATCAAAGAGAATAAATCATCGCGTTTTACAATATGGAGCCGCCGCCAAGCCCTAAAACCTCTCGGGAGGGCTGATCTGGAGTCCGTTCAGGGCTCCGGAGAGGGGGATTCGTCGCCGTCGTCATCATCAACCATCCTCCATCACCAATTTCATGATGCTCACTGACGTGCATGAGTAATTCTATTGTAGGCTTGCTGGACGGTGATGGGTTGGATGAGATTTATCATGTAATCGAGTTAGTTTTGTTAGGGTTTGATCCCTAGTATCCATTATGTTCTGAGATTGATGTTGCTATGACTTTTCTATGCTTAATGCTTGTCACTAGGTCCCGAGTGCCATGATTTCAGATCTGAACCTATTATGTTTTCATGAATATATGTGAGTTCTTTATCCCATCTTGCAATTCTATAGTCACCTACTATGTGTTATGATCCGGCAACCCCGAAGTGACAATAATCGGGACCACTCCCGGTGATGACCATAGTTTGAGGAGTTCATGTATTCACTATGTGCTAATGCTTTGTTCCGGTTCTCTATTAAAAGGAGGCCTTAATATCCCTTAGTTTCCGATAGGACCCCACTGCCACGGGAGGGTAGGACAAAAGATGTCATGCAAGTTCTTTTCCATAAGCACGTATGATTATATACGGAATACATGCCTACATTACATTGATGAATTGGAGCTAGTTCTATGTGACCCTATGTTATGACTGTTACATGATGAACCGCATCCGGCATAATTATCCATCACTGCTCCGGTGCCTACGAGTTTTCCATATACTGGTTTACGCTTATTTACTTTCCCGCTGCTACTGTCACAATCACTACAAAATACCAAAAACATTACTTTTGCTGTCTTTACTTTTGTTGCTGCTACCACCACTATCATATTACTTTGCTACTAAACACTTTGCTACAGATAGTAAGTTTCTAGGTGTGGTTGAATTGACAACTTAGCTGCTAATACTTGAGAATATTCTTTGGCTCCCCTTGTGTCGAATCAATAAATTTGGGTTGAATACTCTACCCTCAAAAGCTCTTGCGATCCCCTATACTTGTGGGTTATCAACCGCCGCCTGCTAGTCTCGGAGGAGGACGACATCGTCTTCCTCTTGATCGTGGGCACCGGCGAGGCCCGCGCAAGCCGCCGCCCCGTCTCTATAATGTGCGTCAGGGGCGACGCCACTGACGCTGACACTGACACGAGGCCGATGTACGAGTGTGTGGTCAGTGTTACTACCCCTCCGGGTCGCGTGGGCGGCGACACCGGCCTCATCGAACGGACTTGGACTCTGGGGAGCTGGGACTATCCCGCCAATGTGGACTTGGAAAACCCATGGCATCCTTTACCCGTCGACGCGGTGCACGGGTACTCCAAGGAGGTTCACCTGGACATACGCATTATCAAGTTAAATGTTGATCATTAGTCTTCGTTCAATGTAATCCGCTGTCTAAGCATGTGGAGACTTCCATGCAGGATCTTGCTCTATTGGAGTATCGCGAATGAATAAAAGTGTATTCATTTATGGTTTAGTCTAGAATCTTCCATGTATGAATTTTTACTACAGTACCGGTGAAAGACTTACGATGAACCATTCCTTACATCTCCTCTGCCCGCTTGCAAGTCATCCTGATTTAATCCCTCCATCTAGGTGTATAAGGGCATGGTTAATATTACTTAATAGTATAGCCAACTGTTGACTATAAGAAAGTGCCATGTCATCTGTAGCCAACATGTATAAAAATCGATACTCAAAAACTAATTCTTAAAGATCATTTCTTGCAAAGCACAATAAGTGTTATTTCTTCACAAGTTTTGGATGCAATTTTTGGGCACCTTACTACTATAGATTAGTACGACCAAAAATTGAACTAACATTATATGTAGTACGATAAATGCTGATGCATGTCACCTAAAATTATATCAGTCAAAACTATGTTCAAATACAAATCCAACGATATAGTTTTTGTTGACATGCACTATCATTTTGTCAATTAAATATCCAGTCAAATTCATTGGGGGACTAATAAACCACGACCGATGTAGTACAAGTGTAGAGGGCGGCGCTGCACGGGAGTCTCACCTCTCACCCCGCTCGTGGCGCGGCAGTAAAGCCGTCATATCACAAAACTCAACCACTCCCAGTAATAAGTGGCCTGGTAAAATAAACGGACAAGCAACCATCACATCCCTCCGTGTTTTTTGCATTTCATCTCTCTGCATTTACTCTCTTTGGTTCATCTCGCACACTCGATCCCTAGATACTACTCCTAGGGCCAGTTCTTTTGGCGGCTTCCCCAGCTTTTCCCACAAGACCAGTCACAGTGGAGAGTACTACTCATTTATTTGGGCTTCTAAACTACTACTCCGTCCTAGTTTATTCCTCACCATTGAAATTTGTGATAAATTTTGACCAAAGATTTAACTGATTTATTCCTCACCATTGTAATCCCTCCATCTGGGTGTGTAAGTCATCTTACAAAAACCAAATAATCCCAAAACACTTAGGCGCGGTGCATTAACTTCTACCTCGTTTATTCTTTCTTGACATATCAACCAATAAGAGATAAAGAGTGTGCATGCTTTTAATGACTTGAGATATCAAACACGACATGCAGTGGTTAGTTCATTGCATGCAATACTATTAATTAGAAAATAAAACATTAATGTTTCTCGTTTTCTCCTCCTCCTTGGTCACGGTGCATAGCCTAAGATGACTTACTAACCTAGACGGATGGAGTAGTGCATGTGACATGCACTAACATTTCATTAGTTAAATTTATGATCAAAATTTGACACAGATTACAATGGGGACCAATAAACCAGGACGGAGGTAGTAGTTATGGGATTACTAATCTAGAAGCCTAAAAGAACTGGCCCCTGGTACTCCTACTAGTAGTAGTACTCAAGTTGGAATTCCAATTGCACGACACAACTTTTTAGGCAAAAAATTCGATACAGGGTGTAGGAAGCGGTTCGGGAATTTGCATTCGTTTCCAACCAGTGAGATACTCCGTACAAAGTACGACAAAGAAATAACCACAAAGAAGGAAGCTAAAAGTAAACAATCAAACGAGCATTTTTGCATTTGTTTTGCATTGAATCATTTCACATGCTTGACTAGTGTTGTTTTTCTACTTTTACAAAAACCACATCGTAATGTTAAATTGTGCATTTGCACGTACTCCCTCCGTCCGGGTTTATTAGGCCTAAAGACAACTTCTCTTAGACCAAGACACATAGTAATTTGCTCACATTAATTCTTCCATTCCACTCCCCATGCACTCTCTCACATGCATGCAACCAATGAAAAAGCACACATGAAGTGTATTAACTTTTCAGCCATGGCACCAACAACAATAGCTTTCAATACAACCAATGAAATGGTTGCATGCATGCACCTTTCCAATGCGGGGCCTTATAAAAGGGGACATGCAATAGTAGTACTCCCTCCGTCTAGGTGTATAAGTCTTCCCTCCTTCTTGGTCACGGTGCACAACCAAAGATGACTTATTGACCTGGACAGAGGGAGTAGCACAGTCTGCAAGCATATATCGAGAGAGACGTGTAGTGCGATAGTATATAGTAAAGTTTGTGCTATATGCATGTACTTGCAAAATGCGTACGAATACACAAGGTTTCCAAACTTTCCCTTTTACATACTTAATTAAGGATGCTAAAAATTCCTAAACGTTCGGGATTTATCATTTGCGTCCCAAAACAAATGAGATTGCCTTACGATACAAAAAATATACTCCTCCTAAAAGCCACGGCGCTTGTAGGAGCGCTTGCGGCGCGCCACGAGTGCCCTGGTGCGCGGTCGTTTCCCAGCGCGCCGACACAACGCCTCTTTCTCAGCCTTAGAACTCATGAGGTACTGATTGGCAGCTTGCCAGCAGGCGAGCGCGATCTCACCGGTGTGGTGATCCGGCGCCAACAGGTACTCCTCCTCGCTGGAAGCGTGCACCTGGTCCACGTACTGCCAAGCGTAGATGAGGCGCTTGGGCCCGACTGCACTCAGGGCGTCAGCATGGGCGTCCTCCGCCACCCTCACAGCCCTCGCACGAGCCTTCTGCCAAAGAGCCAATTGCCTGACTCTCTCAGACGCGACATAGGCCTCCCAGGCAGCTTGTTCCGCGGTGCGCTTCTCTTCCTCGGCCTTCTTCTCCGCCTCTCTTTTGGCGCGCTCTGCTGGAAGCAAAGCCTCCCACAAGGCGACATCCATTTCTTTCCAAAACTCCTCAAGGCTGGGGGGCTCGGCGGGAGGTGCGTCGTTCTCCTCGTAGCGGGGAGCCGACGCGTCCACCGGCGCGCGTGCTGGCGAGATTGGGAACGCCGACGCGTCCACCTCGACGCGTCGCGGTGAGGAGCGGAACACCGACGCGTCCTCCTCGACTAGTAGCGGCAAGGAACGGAACGGTGACGCGTCGCGTCGTGGCGAGGAGCGGAATGCCAATGCGTCCTCCTCGACTAGTGGCGGCGAGGAACGGAACGGCGACGCGTCGCGTAGCGGCGAGCAGCGGAACACTGACGCATCCTCCTCGACTAGTGGCGGCGAGGAACGGAACAACGACGCGTGACCGTCCGCGCGGTGCAGCGAGGGGCTCCTAGGGCTTGGGAGGGGCGATGCCATGGTGGTTGACGTGAGAGGGAGGGGGAGGAGATAGCGATGAACGTGAACGTGAGGGGGAGGAGATAGCGATGTCGTGGGAGGCGCAGTATTTATAGCGAGCAATGGCACACCTACATAAGATATGGACTGAGCTGCACTAACTTAACTGCAGGTCCAGTTGCATCACTGACATGTGGGCCAGACCCCTATTGGGCCCATATGTTAGTGACCCAATGCACCTGCAGTTAAGTAATAGCTACGTGGGCATATTTCTTGGAGTAAATTACGGGGGAGCGAAGGGGTGGGAATATTGCTGGTCACAACGGATTGGACGAGCGTGGGGGAAGGAGAGTCATGCATGCGGATTAAATTAACCCTGCTAAAAATGATATTTTAAACGTGGCTACTCGATCTATGGCAACTGGCGAGCCACCGCGCTCCAAGTCGTTCACCTGTGGTCCCGACCATCAACTCCTACGGATCAAATTATCACGCGAGCTGACTATTCATACAAAGGTGCTCCACCACGTACCCGGTACCCGCGAATGTAGCAATCGGGCACCTAAGGTTTTAGGGTTTATTTGTTAACGTCGCCTTTATGTAACACTCATATTTGCGAGACAGCGAGAGGTCGACTGCGTGCGTGCGCCTCTTCTCTTCGTATATGTACTCCACCGTTTGTCTGGTGTCCAAAAAATAATAATAACTACTAGCAATGTGCCAATGCGTTGCCACACGATCAAAGTAGATTAATACATATTCACCGATTTGATAGAAAAAAAGTCTAGTTTTGAAATACGTATATCACTAAAAATATGTTATGTTTCACTCAAAATATATTCCTTTGGTGGTTTTGATGAGATAAGGGAGGAATGTTGTTGGTTTCAAGATTCGAGAAGTGGTATATGTCTAATTTCTACTCTTACTAGCAAGATGCCTGTGCGTTGCATGGAACATCAAGATCTTGTGGGAGAAAAGGATGAACGAGGGAAGGCCTTATCTGCAAATGTGGTGAATAGTGCGGGTAAATTGCCATATTTTCCTTCCTATCCGTCAGATATAAATCGGATGACCTACATTGAAGGATGGCAGGCCCACCATCATCACCAACTCTATTTTTTATCCCTACTCTTATAAAAAGCATTGTCGGTGATGATCGTGTGCCTGCCATCCTGCAATATAGGCCATCCGATCTATATCTGACGGATAGGAAGGAAACTATGGCAATTTTTCAAAAAGATACCCACACCCCTCTCCACATTTGCAAATAAGGCCTTCCCTCATTCATCCTTTTCCCCCACAAGATAAACTACTTATACAAATGCATCTTGATGTTCCGTGCAACGCATGGGCATCTTGCTAGTTGTTGTTGCAAAAAGCCCATGTGTGTGTGAGAGAGAGGGAGAGTGGAGGAGGATGGAGTGCATGTGTGACAAAGACACAAGGAGTGTGTGCGCGATAGGTATCAGCTTAAAATGAGGCGATAGTGTGTGTGTGCACGATCGAGAGGGCGTGTCTCAAGAAGGGAAGAAAAATATACAAATATACAAGGAGTGGGAGAGAGACATGTATGCGATGGTGGAAGCACGAGTGTGCGGGTGTATAAACCTATCTAGAGGCTAGCTAGTCGATAAATGTTTGTGAGAGAAATACGAGTCGGGGTGCGAAAGCGAGAGTTTTGTGTGTGTGAGAGAGACGGTAGTTGGGAAGGGGAGTGGAAGCAGGAGTTGTGTGTGTGTGTGTGTCTATGTGAGAGAGAGAGGAGACGGTAGTGGGGGTTGTCTGATCGGTAAACAAATAAATAATGTCAGTCTGGGATGGAGACGAAAAGGAGACCGCAACAAATGTTGTGTCTACAGGAGAGAGAGAGAGAGTAATTTTAGTGGTGTGATTCATATGTAGAGACATATAGGGTGTGTGAGAGAATCCCATAGAGAGAAAGACAAAGTGAAAGACGAGTGGAGACTGTGTGTGTGGCGGTGAAAAAGGAAGCTTAGGTACAGAGTGATGCCAGAGAACAGTAGTGACGTGAGAGATAATGAAAACCATGTAATGTATAATGATAGGGAGAGTGTGACACTTCTCAAGGGAGACATCGAGAGACCATGTTTGTGAGGATAGGAGAAACATGAAGTGAGCGTGCGGGTGAGCTGGAGAAAAGAGAATGATAGCTACCTGAAGGAGCATGCATGTGAGAGATATGGGCGTGAAAGGAGTGAACAAAAAAGGGATTCAAATATTTGAATTCGAGATGATGATACATGTAATCCATACTCGAACCAAAATTGATCTGTCAAACATGCATACTCATATGAATTCACGCACATCTATGTTATTTAATATGTAGATATTACTGATCCATACATTTTAGTAGAACATAATTTGGTTAATTTATTTCGAATTCAACCTTAAGATTTCGAGATCGTTGTATTTGTAAATCATATTATACATATAAAGGATCAAAATTCTTTGTTGTGCTTTTGAAAGTATATATAAAAAATGATGGATATAGAATGTAATTCCAATTGAAAATGGATCCCGCCCAAAAAAATAGAATACAAACGGGATTCGAATTGAGTTGGCACGGTAAATGTGCACTCTGCAAAATTTGAACGAAGCAGGGAAAGTCGCAGTAACCGCCCGAAACCAAAATCTGCGAGATGGAAATCACTACTGCCTATCCTTGCCACGCAAAGCCTATCTGCTGGATTTCTATAGGTTTCGATAGGGGTAGGTTTGTAATTTCACCCAAACGTGACGTAACCGCCTCTCACCCGGATTCATACACGGTGGGCACCAAGACACAGTGTGTCCTCGGCCGAAATCGACTCCCTCCCTGATTCATATTCATAAACGGTGGGCGCCAAAAACAAACTCTCGTTGGCAAATATTCGGTGTATGCGAGATTACCGTCCTATCCCCAACCGACTAATGTTGCTGTGATGTAGAAGAAATTTGAAATGGGGGCTAAGTTTGTAAATTTCCTCGCATTTGAGACAAGCGCGCCCTGAATACATGGTTCCCCCTTCCTCTCTACCTCCCTTTTCCCCATTCGTACTCTATGGGCGCCAAAACACCCTCTCCACCCCACCCTCCCCCGTCCGCCGCCATCCGCCACCCCATCCACCACCGTCCTCCTCAACCATGCGGAGCTGATACCCCGACGCTGTCATCCATTACAAGAGATCGACCTCTCTCATCCATGGCTTCGGACCGGGATCCTTGCATCCCGTCCTCTCGCTTCATCCCCGCCGTTGTCCACCTTGCCGGTGCCGCTCCTACGATCATCTCGTCCACCATGCCCCGCCGCCACCGTCTACCCTCATAGATCTGCTTCCACGCCGCCGACAGCCATCGCTACCGCAGCACCGTCAAATTCTCAGCAGATGCGTACACGGCGCCACACCAGAGGCGGTACTCTTTCGTATTTGCTTAGCTTATTTATCGCAGCAAGAAAATAGATCGCCACTGCTTTACTCTGATTTCTTGTCTTGGTTGCGAAGTTGCCTTTGTCCGGTTTGCACCTTCAGATCTGCCATGGCATGCTCAACACTATACTCCCAATGCTTATGGTTTTCCCCTTTTATATTCCACACTAGTTAAATCACATTAGACTAAATTTCAAAATTGGGTCAGTCGATTTTTCAGAGCTCGTCGGAGTTCACCGGTGCAATTGAAGGGGCTCGGGTGGTTGTGAGGCCTCGCCGAACAAAGAAAACTCGACGCAGGTGGGGGTTGGGGCGGGGGTGGGGGTGGGGTGGCGGAGGAACACAGGCGGTGGGGGCCGGTGGTCCGGCCGGCGGCCCGTGCGGTGTTCTGTATGGGAAGAATCAGAGACAAGGAAGAAGAAGGGTTAGGAGACGTAGGATCTTCATCCAACCGCCTGAAATGGTCGAGAGACAGCTGGGAGTTCCATTCTTAATGCGCTCTGGTTCATCATGTGTGGGCACTGCGCAACCAACATTTTATTATCCAAAATCTGCTTGCTCTTCTTTACCATGTTCCTCTTCCGTTCTTCTTCAATATGTACTCTCTCCGTTCCTAAATACAAGTCTTTGTATAGATTCCACCATGGACTATATATGGAGCAAAATGAGTGAATCTACACTCTAAAATGTATCTGGATACATCTGTATGTGATCCATAGTGGAAATCTCTACCAAGACTTATATTTTGGAACATAGGGAGTATGATAGTAGTACAATATGTACCTTGTACTGAAGATGAGCAAGGACCTTTGCAGTGTAGAGGTCTATATGGTCGGTTATGATGGACACTTTGAGCCTCTTTGATTCGTAGGATCTTGTAAACATAGGAATAGGATTTGTAGTGGCCTGCCCACTTGAATCCTATTAGAATAGCAAGGAAATGCGGGGAGCTATGTCGCCTTTGAGAGTTACACTAATATTAATAGTACCATACCTTCACTTGAAGAGAGCTGGTATCCGAAGCCTTTCTAGCCGTACCGGCAATACTAGCACATATATTCCAGCAAGTTCCACTTTGCTGATTTTACTCTGATGCTTAAGGTTTTCCCGTTATATCTACACTATGATCTGTGTAGCTGCTTTGTGTCGCACTAGCAGCAGTCCACTCTTGAAGATAAACACTGCAATGCCTTACAAAATTGGCACCAAGGCATTGAGTGCCATTCTGGATGCAATGAAACTCATACGCTCCCTACTTGTTGATTCTTGTTCAGAATATGATCCTAATGACTATTCTAACCTCAAGGAGTCAAAGGCAGATTCCTGTCCTGTTCAGCCATCAAGGTGCCTGTTCTAATTTGGCAATGTTTTATTGATTGCGGGTATCTTGCATATGTTGTCTTGCATTTCTTGTACTTTGTTGCACCACCATATGCTTAGTTTACTCATCATATATGTAGAGATGCCATGCCCATCCATTATAAATACATATTCCATCTGTCATCATACCATGTTTTTTTCACTCAAATGATGTTCTTGTGCATCAGACATCAGAAAGGAAGAGGGTGATTGCCGAACCTGAAGGAGCACCAGCAAAGTCCTTGAAAAACATGGTGGTGCCGGAGAAATCAGACAGCACCCTACTTATATTGGCTGTACAACCAGTGACATCAAACGTAGGACCGACTCCAGCAGACTGTACCCATATTTCACTGGCCACACCACAAGCCCCACCACACAGGACCTGCACTCCATCAAAAGGTATACCGATTTCATTTGCCATAGCACCAGTTGTACCACAAAAAAATCCCACTCCAGCAAAAAGTACAACAAGTCCACCGGCCGAAGACCTATCCCAACTACAGAGACGGCCAATTCCTGCAGATTGGAACCCCATTCCATTTATTCCCAGTTTAAAAGACAATGCTTTCAATGTTGTTAGGGACTACGTGCATATATTCCCATCATGGGAAGATTATTGTGAAGACAAACACCATTTTCACATCTTCCTGTCCAACTTAAGTGTAAGTGCTATTATTCATGGTTATTATTTTCCTATTCTCTGCTGATTGAACACATCAGTGATTTACATTACATTGTTGTAACTAGGCGAGGGTCAATCTGGATAGTCATGACGAGCAAAGCTTTCTTGTGCTTTTCAAGGAAGCATTGCAGCAGTATCGGTGTTACATGAGGAAATCACACTTTGATGGCAAGTCTATAAACGAATTTCTGGTGAAATCTCATGTGCTAAATTTAGAAGACATTGAATGGAAAAACCTTGTTATGCACTGGTCTCGTTCCCAGGATGAGGTACTGTCTATGAAATCACATGACAATTTGAACTTCTACTTTTCCACATGTGCCTTATGAATCTTTTTTGCAGGAAATCTGCTCGAAGAAGAATTCCGGTTTGACAAGAACGATAGTATATCGCAAATATGGTACCCGCTGCTTTGCTCTTGTTAGTACCTGTTGTCCTGTAGCACTGTACTTGCATACATACCTGGTTCATTATGTGATAGCAGTATGCATGATAGCTTGCTTATCAATTATTCGCTCCAAATTATCTGATCTGTATGAATGTGTCGGTGTACTAGAGTAGGGGTACCCTAGTATCCCGAACTTGTGCACGGGCAGTCGCAGCATCCCGCGGCAAGGCTTGCCGGGTGACCGCCAGGGTCCTCCGTGGTTCGTTTGGAGCCATTCAAGAACAAAGTATCCAAACCAAGACACCACAAGACCCCGGCAAGAGGAGCTTGCCGGGAAGGCCAACCAAGGCAAGGCGCTTAAGGAGACAAGACCCCGGCAAGAGGAGCTTGCCGGGAAGGCCACCCAAGGCATCTCAAGGAACTTGCCGCGGCGCGCCTCGCATCCCAGCAAGGCCCGGTGAGCGACAAGCTCCCGGACGCGATAAGACAACGACCGCGGCAAGCCACCACTCTGTGCCCGCGCTCCAGCACATCCACCAACGTGTCGCTCTGGGACCCTTCCAGGCGTGCGTGGCGGGAGGCTGTGCAGCCAGCGGTCCACAGTGGCGAGCGGCGCTGACAAGATTGCCATCGTGGCGAGCGGTGGCGTCCCTGACGGTCCCTTTTGCACTGTTTAGGCGACACAGACGGGCATTTAATGCCCTTGTCCCCTGCCGTCAGGGTTAGGTATGCTACACTGTAGCAGGTAGCTGTACCTACCGCAGCACCTTTCCATTTTTACCCTTTGTCTCCGTTGCCACCTGTCGGTGACCCCTTGAGCATATAATAGGAGGCCCATGTGCAACGTAGGGGGAGGTTGGGAAAAAAGAGAACACTCAGGCTCGGCCTCCTTAGCCGCTGGTGTGTACTGTAGCACTCCGCGCTCCCCAAGAACTCAATACAAACCACAAAGCAGGAGTAGGGTTTTACGCATCCGTGCGGCCCGAACCTGGGTAAACTGCTCGTGTGCTTCGCCTCGATCTGCTCTTCGTGCGACCTCCGCCCCCGTCGAACTGAAAGGGACTCGGTCCGCCAGTCCCATAGGTGTTCATGGATTAGTCCCCCGACATCTTTGGCGCGCCAGGTAGGGGGCGTCGAGGTTGTGTGAACCAGATCCGGCGTTCACACGAGCTAGATCTTCATCATCTTCCTCCACGTGCCGCCGAAGAAGAAGGCTTCGGAGGCGGCTGCTCCGTCCGCGCTGAACCCACCACCGCTGGAGCAAACGGCTGATGGGGCAGACGCCGGCGGAAGAACGGGCGTCGACGAGGGAGCTCACGGTGCTGCCAGGTCCAAGGACAAGGCTGCGCTACCCATCGGCGGCGTAGCCGGCTCCCACAAGGACCGGGCGCACTCCAAGACCTCGACGTCCGTACATGCACCGCGCCCATCTCAGGAGGCGCGGGACCGGCAGCGTCATGGTACTCACAGTACCATGCGTTTGCTGGACCAAGATCGAGCTGGTGGATCCCGGAGTGCTCAAGACCAGCATGCACGCCAACATGCTGGCACGAGCGAGGCACGCTCGCATGGACGGGATACTGCTCCTTCTAACATAGTTAGAAGCCCGAGCATATCCCGCTCCTCGCACCGTTCGCCATCGCCACCCGCCACTGCAGCAGAAGATTTGGCGCGAGCTCAACTGCTCCTGGACTACCCTCCAACGGCAGACAAGATCGACGACTGGAGGGCCACCATTCAGAGTCTCATCGGCTTCGCCAACGGCGACACTCAACAACAGCCGAGCACGTCGCAGCCGCGGAAAGCCAGCCAGGCACGAACCGGTGGCAACAAGACCGGTGGGGTTGCAACCACTGTGCACTCTCCGTCCTGAAGGCCAAGATCGCCGACTCGCTGGATCCACCTCGACAGCGACTCCACCGCGTCATCAGACCCACGAGCTCGTCGCGATCAGCGCCAAGTTCTTCATGAACGACAGCAAGAAGACGCTCGTACACGCATCGAGCGCCAAAGAGAAGCGTGACGTCAATCGTACCAGCGTGCTGGGCCCTCTGTTGACATACATGCGCCAGGGGAACCAGGCGGCTTGCCGTACGCGGTAGGTTGCCCTGCGTTTACTCGTGAGCTGCGGCAAGTCCAGTGGCCCACCATGAAGAATTTCAAGCCAGATGTACCAGAGAAGTACGACGGCAAGTCGCATCCGTCGGAGTTCCTCAGCATCTACACCATCGCGGTGAATGCTGCCGGGGGACGGGACGACAAGATCCTTGCCAACTACTTCCCGCTGGTGCTCAAGGCCAACGTCAGGTCCTGGCTCATGCACTTGCCCGACAACTCCATATCCTCCTGGGCAGACCTTTGCCATCAGTTTGTCGGCACCATTACAGGTGGCCACAAACCTCATGGCCAAGAGAGTGACCTTCATCTGCTCGCCCAGAAGGACGCAGAGCCCCTGCGCAAGTACATTCAGAGATTCAGCCGTGTACAGCACAACATCCCAGATGTCCACCCTACCGCGGTCATCAGCGCGTTCCATCAGAACGTGCGTAATCGCAGGATGTGGGAGGAGATGGCGATGTGCAAGATCAGAGACATCAGCGAGCTGTATGCCCTGGCCGACAAGTGTGCACGTGCTGAGGAAGGCAGGAAACTCCCCGGAGAGAATACAGGAGCAGGAGGATCTGACAGCGAGGATGCTGCCCCGGCAAAGAAAAACCGGCGGCGGAACAGGAAGAAGAAAGGCAAAGATGTGCCAGTCGTTGAGCAGTCCAGCAACGAAGGTGCCGCCAAGAAAGCCAAAGTTGGTAGCTCCGGCAAGGAGATTGCCGCATGCACCAACTGCCAGGCTGTGGCAGTCGCCGACAAGCAGGACGGCACCGACAAGCAGTACTGCAAGATCCACCGCACCAAGGGCCATGACCTCCAGAGCTACAAGAAGGTCGAGCAGCTTGTCCAGCAACAAAAGGCTGAGTACGAGCGACGAGACAAGGAGAGGGCCCAAGGAGGCGCTGGAGAATTTGGCAAGAAGCGCGCCGGCCGGGGAGGACGCCGCGGCAAGGCCAAGCAGCGGCAAGGAGACAGACCTCCCCGCGGCCGCGACAAGGATGAAGATGACGACGACGATGAAGACATGGATGACGTCGAGACCAGTGAGAAGGAGTTCCAGAAAGCCACAGAGGTCTTGTGCATTGATGGCGGTGCTTCTCTGCATACTTCACACCGCCAACTCAAGCAGTGGGTGCGGGAAGTCAATGCGGCGGAACCACCCGTCGAGTCACGCAAGCTTCTGAAATGGTCCAGCACGCCTATCATCTTTGATATTGAGGACCACCCTGATCGCACAACTGCGGTCGGGTGCTTGCCGATGTTGGTTTCACCAACTATCCGCAACCTCAAGGTCACTAAGATGCTAGTTGACGGCGGGGCCGGCTTGAACCTGATCTCCTCCGCTGTACTCCAGAAACTCCAGATCCCTGATAGCGAGCTCGAAGAGACCGGCACATTCCAAGGAATCAACCCGGGAAGGAGCAAGCCAAAGGGGAAGGTCACGTTGCCAGTAACATTTGGCAGCGAGTTGAACTTTAGGACTGAGAGGGTCACTTTTGACATTGCCGATATACCATTGCCTTACAATGGAATACTTGGCCGTCCAGCACTCGCCAAGTTCATGGCAGCCTCTCACTACGCATACAACATGCTGAAGATGCCAGGCCCGATAAGCGTCATCTCTGTCCCTGGCGACAAGAAGGATGCTCTTATCTGTGCCGACAAGATCTACCGGGAAGCGGCAGCCGCAGCAGATTACAAATCACTTGCCGTTGAAGCTCCAGGGGGGAAGAAGAAGACCAAGTCCGGCAAGAGTTTTGATGCCCACTCCGGCAAGCGCACCTCTTCGGAGTGCTGCGCTGCTGTCGAGGACGCACCATCGAGCTCCACCGGCAAGTGTAAGAAGACAATGGCAGCTCCGCCAGAGATGAAGAAGGTGTCCGCCAAGGAGGACGGCACTGGTGGTACCTTCACCATCAGTGCGACTCTCGACCCGAAATAGGAAAGCGCGCTCATTGCTTTCCTGCGGGCGAATGTCGACGTGTTTGCGTGGCAACCGTCTGACATCCCCGGTGTTCCCAGGAAAGTAATTGAGCACCACCTTGCCGTTTGTCCTCATGCGCGGCCCGTCAAGCAGAAGGTCAGGAAGCAAGCAGTGGAGCGCCAAGAATTCATCGCAGAAGAGATCAAGAAGTTGGAAGCAGCAGGCCTTGTCAGAGGAGTGCTCCATCCTACATGGCTGGCCAATCCTGTAGTCGTGCGCAAGGCGAACGGGAAATGGAGACTTTGTATCGACTTTACCGATGTTAACAAAGCTTGTCCCAAAGACCCATTTCCTTTGCCGTGCATCGACCAGATTGTTAACTCCACGGCTGGATGTGACTTGCTTTCATTTCTTGACGCATACTCAGGATACCATCAGATCTTCATGGCAGAAGAGGATGAGGAGAAGACCGCATTCATCACTCCATGTGGCACGTACTGTTTCATACGGATGCCTTTCGGATTAAAAAATGCTGGTTCAACATTTGCAAGAGTAGTCCATGTCGCTCTTGAGCCACAAATACACAGAAATGTGGAAGTCTACATGGATGACATAGTGGTCAAGAGCAAGGACAAGGCAACTCTGATCCAAGATTTAGACGAGACCTTTGCAAATCTGTGCAAGATCAGCCTCAAGCTCAACCCCGAGAAGTGTGTGTTTGGAGTCCCCTCCGGCAAGCTTCTCCGGTTCTTCGTGTCTCAGTGGGAAATTGAAGCCAATCCCGACAAGATCAAGGCCATTGAGCAGATTAAAGCACCAAAGCGCGTCAAGGATGTACAAAGACTTGCCGATTGCATGGCTGCTCTCAGCTGGTTTATCTCTAGGTCTGCTGAGCGCGCCCTGCCGTTTTCCAAATTATTGAAAAAGGCAGGTCCAATGAAATGGACTCCGGAAGCGGAGGCTGCGCTGCTAGACTTGAAGAGATACATGTCCTCCCCTCCAATACTTGTCGCACCTAAGCCACAAGAGAAGTTGCTGGCAACCAATCAAGTGGTTAGTGCTGCGTTAGTGGCAAAGAGGGAGGCAGATGACGAGCCAGCAACCACGGCAGGCGCATCCAGCGACAAGCAGGGGGCTTCCCCGGCAAGCTCTGGTCCCGACAAAGATGGATCTGCGCAGATGCGCGAGGAGATACAGAAGAAAATGGTGCAGCGCCCAGTTTACTTTGTCAGTTCCCTTCTGTAGGGGGCTAGGTCAAGGTACTCTGGCGTGCAGAAATTGCTTTTCGGCCTTCTCATGGCCTCGAGAAAGCTGCGCCATTACTTCCAAGCACATGAGATCATAGTTGTCACTCGCTTTCCGCTGAAGAGGATACTACAGAATCCAGAAGCGACAGGCAGGATTGTTGAGTGGGCACTGGAACTGTCAAGCTTTGGCCTCAAGTTTGAGAGTACTTCAACTATCCAAAGCAGAGCATTGGCAGAATTCATAGCAGAATGGACGCCAACACCAGATGAAGAAATTCCAGAAACGAGCATCCCCGTCGACGAAGCAAGCAAAGAGTGGCTGATGTACTTTGATGGTGCTTTTTCGCTGCAAGGCGCCGGCGCTGGCTTGCTGCTGATCGCACCCACCGGAGAGCACCTCAAGTACATAGTCCAGATGCACTTTCCCAAGGAGCAAGCAACAAACAATACTGCAGAGTATGAAGGCTTGCTTGCCGGTCTCAGGATCGCGACAGACCTTGGGATCAAGAAGCTCATTGTCCGGGGTGACTCACAGCTTGTCGTCCGCCAAGTGAACAAGAGTTATCAGAGTCCGTTGATGGAAGCTTACGTCGACGAAGTGAGAAAGCTAGAAGAGCACTTTGACGGCCTACAGATGGAGCATGTTCCAAGAGCTCAGAACGCCATTGCCGATAGCCTGTCAAAGTGCGCTGCACTTAAGGTACCTGTGGAACCAGGGATCTTTGTGCTCAAGCTGACTCAACCGTCCGTAACGCCATCAACTGGACAGAGCAAGAAGAGGAAGTTGATTTCTGGTGACTATTTTCTGGCAGAGCTTCCCGAAACCGCCGCCAAGAAGGTCCCCAAGATCAACGCCAAGAGCGCTGAGGAGCAATCTGCTCCGGCAAGCCCTAGGGTTTGTTCCGTTGAAGCAGAAGCTCCCGGCAAGTTTTGCTCCGGCAAGCTTGCCGGGGAACGTCAAGCTCCGGCAGAGCCGTAGGTTCTCGCCGTAGAAGCGGACGTTCCCGTAGCAGCAGATTTGCCTTTGGCAAAGAAGGTCCCCGAGATCAACGCCAAGAGCGCTGAGGAGCAATCTGCTCCGGCAAGCCCTAGGGTTTGTCCCGTTAAAGCAGAAGCTCCCGACAAGTTTTGCTCCGGCAAGCTTGCCGGGGAACGTCAAGCTCCGGCAGAGCCGCAGATTCTCGCCGTAGAAGCAGATATTCCCGCAGCCGCAGATTTGCCTTTAGTCCTTGTTGTCGAGCCACAAGCTCCAACATGGGCACAGCGGATCGTCCGTTTCCTTCAGACAGGAGAACTTCCCGAAGAGCAAGAAGAAGCGGAAAGAGTAGCCCGGCAGTCAAGTATGTACCAGTTTGTCGATAACACACTGTACAGAAGAAGACTCAACGGTGTGAAATTGAAGTGTATTCACCAGGAAGACGGACAAAAGCTGTTGGCAGAGATACATGGAGGCATATGTGGTCACCACATTGGCGCAAGAGCACTTGTCGGCAAAGCATTCCGGCAAGGTTTCTTTTGGCCGACAGCCTTCCAGGATGCAACTGCACAAGTAACCAAGTGTGAAGCGTGCCAGTTCCATTCCAAGCAGATACACCAACCAGCTCAAGCTCTCTAGACGATCCCTTTATCCTGGCCATTTTTGGTCTGGGGGCTCGACATCCTCGGCCCCTTTCCCCGAGCAGTCGGGGGCTTTGAGTACTTGTATGTCGCAATCGACAAGTTCACAAAGTGGCCGGAAGTGGAACCAGTGAGGAAGGTGACAGCACAGTCAGCAGTCAAGTTCTTCAGGTCGATTGTTTGCCGCTTCGGGATCCCTAACAGGATAATCACCGACAACGGTACGCAATTCACGAGCCGCACCTTCATGCAGTACGTCCAAGATCTTGGCGCCAAGGTCTGCTTCGCTTCTGTTGCTCACCCAAGAAGCAACGGTCAAGCGGAGAGGGCAAATGCTGAAGTGCTGCGTGGGCTCAAGACCAAGACTTTCGACAGGCTGCACAAGTGCGGAAGAAACTGGATCGAGGAGCTGTCGGTGGTTCTTTGGTCGATCAGAACGACGCCAAATCGAGCCACTGGCCAGACACCTTTCGCTCTAGTCTATGGATCAGAGGCAGTTCTCCCCACGGAACTCGTATACGGGTCACCTCGAGTGCTCGCTTATGATGAGCTCGAGCAAGAGCAGCTGTGACAAGATGACGCGCTGCTCCTTGAGGAAGACCGTCTTCAAGCTGCTGTGCGAGCTGCTCGCTACCAGCAAGCTTTGCGCCGCTACCATAGCCACAAAGTTAACGCCAGAAGTTTCGAGGAAGGCGACCTTGTTCTTCGGCATGTTCAGTCCGCCAAGAATTCCAACAAGTTGACGCTGAAGTGGGAAGGCCCTTATCGGGTGAAACGAGTCACTAGGCCTGGCGCTATCCGCCTTGAGACCGAAGATGGCATTCCGGTGAGCAACTCCTGGAACATTGAGCATCTTCATAAGTTTTACCCGTAAGGCGGGGTTGCCGGAACCTGTTTCGGCAACCACCTTTTGTACAAGTCTTGCCGCTGTTGCATGTAATCCTTTGTACAAAGCCGGGCGCAGACCCCGTGCATAAGTAAAGCTCATGTGCTCCGCACATTTTGTCAATTTCATGCTCTCTATTTTTTGGCATATATGATCTGACACTTTGTGCAGCACCTACTCCACGGTAAGCAATAACGAGCGGTAAGGCTCCGTATCTTTATTTTCTCTTCTTTCTTTTTTCTCAAGGAAAGGAAGGTTCCCTCGCCCACAAGTTTGCCGGGGAGGAAAGGAGAAGATAATGGTATGGACCAGGCGTCGTTCAAGAAAATTTTGCCTTACCGGGAAGCAAACAACAGAAAAGCTAAGTTGCCAAAGTTTGAGCAATCAGATTTTTTAAAATTTTAAGTTATCTCCCTTGAACGACCGCACTTTGTATGGAAAATCTGTGCGCGGAGGAACCAACTCGTAGCTAGTTGCGCCCTTACTTTGTTTCGAGTCCGCTCAACAACTTAAGTGAGCTGCAACTAGTTACAACAAGGTTTCTTGTCGGTAGCGGCACCGCCAGCAGGCTGCTGACGTCCCGCACTCAGCGCTCGTGGCTCAGGTACCTGCACCGGCAAGTTCCCTAAAAGCGTAGGGCAAAAACATACAAAGGGAGGAATCAAGTAAAGGGAATAACATTGCAATCATTACCCAGAATAGAGTTATATTACAAAGATAGCTTGTCGCGGCTCTAACAGATTGTTTTCATAGCATGACAAACAGCGACAAGAAAAGAAGAAATGGGCGGCCTAATCTACGCGATCGCCTTCGATCCTCTTGATACCGCTCACCTTGTCCACAATGGGTGCGACAAGGGCCTTGAGCGCCTCCAGATCGGCATCCGGCGGCAGGGTCTTGAGGACGTTGGTGAGGTTGAGGCCCGGATTGCGGAAGGCCACCTTCACCAACACTTTCTGAAGAGCTCCCGCGCAGATCTTGCGCGACTCGTCGGCCAGCTGCTTTGGGATCCTCTCCCGGAGTCGCTGGAGAGCCGTCGCCACGCCCTTGAAGAACAAGACGAGCTTGGCGCTGGGTTGGAGGTTCTCGTCGGAGGGATACCCGAGATCCTCCATCCCCAGCTGCGCCAACTCCCTGTCAATATCTGCGGCAACGCTCACGAGGCTCTCCGTCCAGTGCTCCACATTTTCCCTGAAAGCATTCTGGGTGGCGGCAACACTCTCCAACAGCGCCTTGTCGGCCTTGATCTCTTCTTTCAAGGCCGTCTCCTGCTCCTTGGCGCCGTCCAGCGTCTTGGTCAAAGTGGTCAGCTTCAACTCAAGATCCGCGTTGGAGTCTTTGGCGGCACTGAGCTCTTTGCCCTTCTCGGCAAGATCGGCCTCCAGCTGCACCACCTTCATCTCCAGCTCCTTCTTGGCGGCCTCGGCAACTGCGGCAGCATCCTCTGCTTGCTTAAGGGCTCCGCCGAGTTTTTCCTCGCACACGGCAAGCTCCTCCTCGTGGGCGTCAAGATTGACCTTCCGCTGCGCCAGCTCGCCCTCCTCCGCGGATAGCTTCACAGCGGCAAGTCGCTGTTGCTCTTCGACTTCAGCCTTCTCGAGGAGGAAGGCCTTCTGCGCTTCGGCGAGCTGCTCCCGCTCCTCCGCCAGGGACCGGAGGGCTTCCTAGTGGAAACCCCCGAGCTCTTCCGTGCGCTTCTCGATGTCTGCTCCCGCCTTCGTGACAAGCGCCTCGCGGGATTCCAGCTTGGCTTGCCGCGCGCGGTAGAGCGACAACAACTTCCACAGCAGCCGCTCTTCCTCGGGCTCGTTGCTGCTGCTGCTCGGCGCGTCAACCAGCATCAGCCCAGCAGAGGCAAGCACCTCCCCGTCGAAGATCTCTCCCTCGACCGGCGCCCTGGAGCTCAATGCCCAGGGAAGGTTGATGAAGACGTCATCGCCGGCCTTCAAGTAGACGCCTGGCTGGGGCTCTTCGGAGCCTGGCGCTGCGGCAGCGGCAGACGGGTCGGCGGTCGGTGTAGCGCCTGGCGCTCCTGCGGCCTCAAGGCCGTCAGTGCGATCGCCAGACCCCTCGCCAGTTGCCGCGGCGGCAGCCTTGGCGGCCTCTGCGCTGGCGGGATCGTCAGCACCGGCCGCTTCTTCGGCGGCAACCTCGGTCTCCATCGGCTCCGTAGCAGATGGGTCTGACAGCCGGAAAAGGGAGAAGAGTCAAGCAAAAACCCAAGAAGATCAAAAGAAGAAGAACCCAAGGGAAGTTTTGAAGCGAAAGGATTACCTGTGCCAGGTTCTGCAGTCGTGGTCTCCACCGTCGGGGGGCCGCTGGTGCTGTCCCTTGCCGGAGAACCCTCCCTTACCGGAGACTTCTCCCTTACCGGAAAGCCCTCCCTTGCCGGAGAGCTCTCCCTTGTCGGGGGATTCTCCCTTGGCTCTTGGTGGGGCAGCTCTGCTCCTACACAAACCAGCAGTAAGATATCAGCAAAGACAGAGTATCCATGCGCATCTCACAGCGAAAAGCAAACCATATACTTATGCTGGGGGCTGCTCTGGAGAAAAGTTGCCGGGTCCGGCAAGGTTGTCTCGGGCGCACCCCCTGCTGTCGCAGTAGGTTCGTCCTCGATGACAATCACCGGGACTTTGTCTCTCTTTGCTGCTCTCTGGGCCAGAGTCCTAAAAAGGAACAAGTTCAAAGTCAAGCAAATGAGATACAAGACAAACAGCAAGGATTGAAGAACTACAAGTACACCAAGGGAGTCTTACTCTTCTTCTTCTTCCTCGTCGGAGCTGAACGCGGAGAAGTCGAAGTCTGGCTCACGTCCGGCGCGAGGAGGCGGAGGATTAGCTTCCCTTGGCCGCTTGGCGGGAGCAGTGGCGGCGGTCTGAGACGACCCCGCTCCGGCTGTCGCCGCGGCATGAGAAGCGGCAGGAGTAGAAGCAGTGGTCCGGGAGGGCCCCGCTCCAGTTGTCATCGCAGCGTGAGGCGCTCCCGCGGTAACAGTGCTTGCCGCGGTGGAGCGTGTCACGCGGCGCGGCGACTGTTGCCTCGCCTGCCGCTCTGCTACGTCACCGACCTTGCGGAGACGCCTTCTTGGTGCGGATGGAGGCTCTGCTTGCGGCGAGCTGTCTAAAGATGAGGAGGAAGACGAGTTGATCTCCAGCGAGCCGCTCGTATCCTTGGCGGGCTCGCTCGACTTGACATTATGCCCGGCAAGCTCTTTCTCGCCGGCAGGCTCCCCTCGCTCGGCACGGCTTGCCGCCTCTGCTACCTCTGCCTCCTCCACGGTGAATCCAAATTCGCCCGCGGCTGCGGCTGCCGCCGCCTCTTCTAGCCTAGTGGCGATGAGTGCCATCTCCGCATCGGTGGTGTCGCGGGTGAGGCTATCTTTCTTGTCGGAGCGGATCGGCACTTCTACCAAGTCATCGAAGAATTGCTGCACGATGTCGTCTGCAGGCTCTTGCTAAGTTGGGACAATTCCATGCGAGTCGCACAACGACATCATTGCACGGATGCAGTCAAGCGCAGAGTTGTTACACAACGGAACGACCCCCCCGGCAACCTGAAAACTTCGGGGTGTTGAGGGTCGTACTTGAACAGCTCCTGGAGCATCGCATTGAGCTCCAGAACTGTGAAGTTGAAGTTGAGGCCCGGCCGCAGCCTCATGATATCTGTCGCATTCTTGAACTCCCAAGTGGGTCTCCCCCGTTCCTGCAGGGGGGCGATGCGGCGGCGAAGAAAATCTGCGCCAACAGCGCCTATAGTGAGCCCGGCAAGCCTGAGGCGTAGGATCCGGGTGACAGCAATCTTCAGCCTGTCGTCTTCCGAGGCCACGTCACTCCAATCGCTGCCGCGTGCTACTGGGGTTTGGCGCCGGGTGGTGAATGGCTGCGGGTTCTCCTCGTCAATCCAGCACCAGTCTGCTCTCCACTCCTCCCACTTGCCGCGGAATTCTCCCTCCAGATAAGTTTCCTTCTTGCCGGCCCTTGAGATCCAGGCGATTCCGCCGGATAAAGGCTCTCCTCTCTCTACTCGGGGTATAAAGAAGTGGCGAAAGAGGGCTACATTGGGATGGACTCCGACAAAGTTTTCGCAGAGATGTGCGAAAACCGCCATGGTCAGAACGGCATTGGGGGTGATGTCGAGGAGATGGAACCCGTAGGTGTTCATGATATCGCAGAAGAATTCAGAGAAAGGCGGGCAGAGCCCGTAGTAGAAGAACAAGGCGAAGAAAGGGTATCCGTTTGGGGCCTTCTTCCAAGCGGCGGCGGGAAGTACCTTCGTGCGCGGATGCGCTCGTGTCTCCGTCGACCAGAAGAGGTAGTAGTTCTCCCTCAGCTCCCTCGCGGCAAGCTTGGGGGGAAGACTGCCCGCTCCTTTCACAGCGCCGCAAGCCGCTGCGCCTCGGTCGACTTCATGACCTTCCCCTTGTCGGCTTTTGGAGCCATGGCGGAAGTGGTGGAGGAGGTCGACGGCGTTGGTGGTGCTGGTGGCGATGGGGGGCGGAGCGCTGCTCTCTTTCGGCTTTGGGAAGACGAGGGAGCGGCGGAGATTTTTGAGATTGGAGCAGCAACGAGCGAATGGACGAACTACCCCTGTTTCCCCTGCTTATAGAGAGGGAGAGGGCGGATGTTCCGCATTTCTGAATAAAGAAACCACCCACGATCTCTCCCACGACGCCATATTCAACGTGTGCTGTTCGGGGAGGGCGCGGTGGATACGGAGAGAAATACGGCGTAACATTGGCCGCGCGTGCCCGTGCCCTGTTTTGGGCCTGGCCCAACAGCGCTCGGCACCGTGTATGGCCCAGGCACGGGGGCTCCTGTCGGTGTACTAGAGTAGGGGTACCCTAGTATCCCGAACTTGTGCACGGGCAGTCGCAGCATCCCGCGGCAAGGCTTGCCGGGTGACCGCCAGGGTCCTCCGTGGTTCCTTTGTAGCCATTCAAGAACAAAGTATCCAAACCAAGACACCACAAGACCCCGGCAAGAGGAGCTTGCCGGGAAGGCCAACCAAGGCAAGGTGCTTAAGGAGACAAGACCCCGGAAATAGGAGCTTGCCGGGAAGTCCACCCAAGGCATCTCAAGGAACTTGCCGCGGCGCGCCTTGCGTCCCGGCAAGGCCCGGTGAGCGACAAGCTCCCGGATGCGACAAGACAACGACCGCGGCAAGGCGCTTGCCGCGGCAAGCCACCACTCTGTGCCCGCGCTCCAGCACATCCACCAACGTGTCGCTCTAGGACCCTTCCAGGCGTGCATGGCGGGAGGCTGTGCAGCTAGCGGTGCGCAGTGGCGAGCGGCGCTGACAAGATTGCCATCGTGGCGAGCGGTGGCGTCCCTGACGGTCCCTTTTGCACTGTTTAGGCGACACAGACGGGCATTTAATGCCCTTGTCCCCTGTCGTCAGGGTTAGGTATGCTACACTGTAGCAGGTAGCTGTACCTACCGCAGCACCTTTCCATTTTTACCCTTTGTCTCCGTTGCCACCTGTCGGTGACCCCTTGAGCATATAAAAGGAGGCCCATGTGCAACGTAGGGGGAGGTTGGGAAAAAAGAGAACACTCAGGCTCGGTCTCGTTAGCCGCTGGTGTGTACTGTAGCACTCCGCGCTCCCGAGCAAGAACTCAATACAAACCACAAAGCAGGAGTAGGGTTTTACGCATCTGTGCGGCTCAAACCTGGGTAAACTACTTGTGTGCTTCGCCTCGATCCGCTCTTCGTGCAACCTCCGCCCCCGCCGAACCGAAAGGGACTCGGTCCGCCGGTCCCATAGGTGTTCGTGGATTAGTCCCCCGACAGAATGGTTACATTAGTGTAGAATATATCCAATGCCAATGTTTTTTAGCTCTGCATTGTTCTTGTAAGTACATGCTGTCCTTTATCAGTGTACTTATAATGACAAGTAGTTGTTCATGTACCATCACTCTACAGCTTATTTTCCTTTGCCCTCCATTTTCTACACATCAGATCTATATTTACTCTTACCATAAGGTTGGTACTGAAGAAGTTTAGTTGTGCATTGCTCTTGGCTGCACCTTTTGCATGTATCGCTGCACTTACATTTATAGCTACTTGGTTATGTAGCATCACTCTTCATCTTCTCTTAAATATTCTCCATTTTTTGTATATTATCACATCTATATTTACTCTTAACAAAATGTAGAATAAAGGCAATGCTTTTGAAGAAGATTCTGTGGTAAACTTCTTGAATTGCCCCCCCCCCATCAGCATGGACAAGGCCTTTATAGAGCCTGTCTTCACCAATAATGTAAGTTTGTCCATCTCAAGCCTTCAAACTTTGTTGTATATCTTTGGTTAGGCATGACTGCAACAGCTGTTTATTTTTGGTGTTTGCATCAAATTGCTTGTTTAAAGTTTGTTATGTAGTTCATAAACAAAAGTTTTTCCTTTCTCAATTTAAGTTTTCAGTTGTACAACCAAGTTCCTTCTTCATAACATGTAAATTAAACTATACAGAGCAAGTCATCTTCTTTTGCACTACATGTATGCTTCTGTTTTTCATCCGTAATCCAGCGGTGTGGTGAACCTACCCACTACATCACAATGTCATATTCTTCAATGTCTTAACTATGAATAATGTCATATCATTCTACTATTATTTAAACCATCTCTTTATTTGCCAATCTGAAATGGTATAAACTGATATCACACTAACCATTGATACTTGTGTGTTCTTGATCTGTAATCTAGTGGTGTCGTGAAGCTGCCAACTCCGTCACAATGTCATTTCCTGCCATGTCTTGACCTAATACTTGTGTTAATGCAATTTTAAACTGTGTCACTTTATTCGTCAGTAAGAAATGTGATGAATTGTCAGCACTGATACTTTTATGTGCAAAACCTATCATCTGTCTGCTTGTTTATTTTTCAGAGTGAGGAAGATATAAGTGTTGAACAAGCACAGTCTCATCATCTTGCTCAGCTGCTTGCACCGCAGCTCCCCAGTAGGGCTAACCTTTCCTGAACTCTATTGAAGTGCTGTTGGTTTTGTATATTATTTTGTTGGCGTGTTTATTTGCATTGGTGGCGATCTTTGATGCCCAGTGTATGTAATCTGTTGTCTGCTTGTGCTTTATTATCATAGTGGCGAACTTTGATGCCCAGTGGATGTAATATGCCGTAATTTCTTTATTGTATAGTCTAGGTTTTTTCTTATTCATGATGCTGTAGTTATTTTACTATATATAATTCCTGTCTTCGCAGTAAACCGGCCAAACCGTAAAATTACGGTACATAATCGGGCCGTCATGCAATCACGATGTAGGTTGGGCCTGAAATGTGCCGAACAGCTCACGGGCCGGCAGCAGCCCAAAATGAACCCCGGCCCATGATTGTGCGAATCAAATCACGAGCTTTTAACAGGCCAAAATTGTCTCGGTCCTTGTTTGGCCCAATCAGATATCGGCTGCGAGTAGGTCGTATGTAAACTGGGCCATAGTTAGGCCCAACTATATGACGGGCTTTTAACAGGCTGAAATTAATATAGGGCCGGAATGTTAAACGGGCCCTTAACAGGCCAAAACTAATATCAGGTCGAATTACTAAGTGGGCCTTTAGCAAGTGGGCCCAAAAGCATAGTGTCCAGTTGATGGGCCGAATCTGATATGGGCCATAATTGAGCCCAAAGCCTCTTAAAGGGCCAGACCTAATTTGGCCCGTAATTTGGCCCAGAACGTGGTAGGCTTTTAATGGGTCGGATCTCATATGGGCCACTATTAGGCCCGAAGCATGGCAGACCATTAATGGACCGGATCAAATATGGGCCGACATTTGGCCCAAAACATGGCAGCCAGTTAATGGGCCGGCCTACTAGGGTCCTCAAAATCTTGTGGGCCTACAGCTGGGCCGGCCCATTAATGTCGGTGAAGTCTCATGGGCCTTTAGCTGGGCCGGCCCATTATGATCCACAAGAATCTTGTGGGCCTTTACCTGGGCCGGCCCATTATGGCACACAAAAATCTTGTGCGCCTTTACCCGGGCCAGCCCATTATGGCCCGCAAAATCTTGTGGGCCTTTAGCTGGGCCAGCCTATTATGGTCCGCAAAATCTCATGGGGCTTTAGCTAGGCCGGCCCATTATGGTCCGCAAAATCTTGTGGGCCTTCAGCTGGGCCGGCCCATTTAAACTTCATGGGCTGGTCCACGTGTCAACATATCATAGGCACGTCTCGCCCATTGGATGCGTGACACCTGTGCCAACACGGACCTGACACGTGTCTCCTCCAGCCAATGATGATTTTACACGTGGAAAATCCCCATTGGTCAGGGCAGTTAACGGATTATTGGATCCAAAACCCGACCCGATAGCTTAACGACGTTCCGTTACGGTAGATGCCACGTGTCGGTCACCCTTGACGAAAGCACTTTTGTGACACGCAATTTATCGTCATGGAAGTGGACACTTCCGTGATGATAATTTTGGTGATGTCATGTAACACTTCTACGACAACACAGGTATGACTATCTTGATTCAGTCATAAAATCGTCATGGATGTACATGCATGACAGAAAACGCGACCTACTGTGACAAACACGTATCATCACGGAAGTGTATTTTTTTGTAGTGGATAGACCCGGGGGCCATAGGTTTCACTAGTGGCTTCTCTCAAGAGCATAAGTATTTTACGGTGGGTGAAGGAATTGCTGTTGAGAAATTGACAGAATTGAGCATAGTTATGAGAATATCTAGGTATGATCATGTATATAGGCATCACATCCGAGACAAGTAGAGCGACTCCTGCCTGCATCTACTACTATTACTCCACTCATCGACCGCTATCCAGCATGCATCTAGAGTATTAAGTTCATGAAAACAGAGTAACGCCTTAATCAAGATGACATGATGTAGAGGGATAGATTAATGCAATATGATAAAAACCCCATCTTGTTATCCTGGATGGCAACAATACAATACGTGTCTTGCTGCCCCTACTGTCACTGGGAAAGGACACCGCATGATTGAACCCAAAGCTAAGCACTTCTCCCATTGCAAGAAAGATCAATCTAGTAGGCCAAACCAAACTAATAATTCGAAGAGACTTGCGAAGATAACCAATCATACATAAAAGAATTCAGAGAAGATTCAAATATTGTTCATAGATAATCTTGATCATAAACCCACAATTCATCGGTCTCAACAAACACATTGCAAAAGGAAGACTACATCGAATAGATCTCCACAAGAGAGGGGGGAACATTGTATTGAGATCCAAAAAGAGAGAAGAAGCCATCTAGCTAATAACTATGGACCCGAAGGTCTGAGGTAAACTACTCATACTTCATCGGAGAGGCTATGATGTTGATGTAGAACCCCTCCGTGATGGATGCCCCCTCCGGCGGAGCTCCGGAACAGGATCCAAGATGGGATCTCATGGATACAGAAAGTTGCGGCGGTGGAATTAGGTTTTTGGCTCCGTATCTGATCGTTTGGGGGCACGTAGGTATATATAGGAGGAAGAAGTACGTCGGTGGAGCAACAGGGGGCCCACGAGGGTGGAGGGTGCGCCTG
>NC_041390.1:538923843-538976686 GCF_002162155.2 Triticum dicoccoides
GTAGGCGCGCCCCCCTACCACGTGGCCTCCCTGTTGGTTGCTTGACGTAGGGTCCAAGTCTCCTGGATCATGTTCGGTGAGAAAATCATGTTCCTGAAGGTTTCATTCCGTTTGGACTCCGTTTGATATTCCTCTTCTTTGAAACCCTAAAATAGGCAAAAAAAACAGCAATTCTGGGCTGGGCCTCCGGTTAATAGGGTAGTCCCAAAAATAATATAAAAGTGGATAATAAAGCCCAATAATGTCCAAAACAGTAGATGATATAGCATGGAGCAATCAAAAATTATAGATACGTTGGAGACGTATCAAGCATCCCCAAGCTTAATTCCTGCTCGTCCTCGAGTAGGTAAATGATAAAAAAGATAATTTTTGATGTGAAGTGCTACTTGGCATAATTTTAATGTAATTCTTCTTAATTGTGGTATGAATATTCAGATCCGAAAGATTCAAGATAAAAGTTTAATATTGACATAAAAATAATAATACTTCAAGCATACTAACAAAGCAATCATGTCTTCTCGAAATAACATGGCCAAAGAAAGTTATCCCTACAAAATCATATAGTCTGGCTATGCTCTATCTTCACCACACAAAATATTTAAATCATGCACAACCCCGATGACAAGCCAAGCAATAGTTTCATACTTTTGACATTCTCAAACTTTTTCAATCTTCATGCAGTACATGAGCGTGAGCCATGGATATAGCACTATATGTGGAATAGAATGGTGGTTGCGGAGAAGACAAAAAAGGGAGAAGATAGCCTCACATCAACTAGGCGTATCAGCGGGCTATGGAGATGCCCATCAACAGATATCAATGTGAGTGAGTAGGGATTGCCATGCAACGGATGCACTAGAGCTATAAGTATATGAAAGCTCAACAAAAGAAACTAAGTGGGTGTGCATCCAACTTGCTTGATCATGAAGACCTAGGGTATTTTGAGGAAGCCCATCATTGGAATATACAAGCCAAGTTCTATAATGAAAAATTCCCACTAGTATATGAAAGTGACGAAATGAGAGACTCTCTATCATGAATATCATGGTGCTACTTTGAAGCACAAGTATGGTAAAGGATAGTAAGATTGTCCCTTCTCTCTTTTTCTCTCATTTTTTTATTTGGGCCTTTTCTCTTTTTTATGGCCTCTTTCTTTTTTTCGTCTGGAATCTCATCCTGACTTGTGGGGGAATCACAGTCTCCATCATCCTTTCCTCACCGGGACAATGCTCTAATAATGATGATCATCACACTTTTATTTTCTTACAACTCAACAATTACAACTCGATACTTAGAACAAAATATGACTCTATATGAATGCCTCCGGCAGTATACTGGGATATGCAATGAATCAAGAGTGACATGTATGAAAGAATTATGAATGGTGGCTTTGCCACAAATCCGATGTTAACTACATGATCATGCTAAGCAATATGGCAATGATGGAGTGTGTCATAATAAATGGAATGGTGGAAAGTTGCGTGGCAATATATCTTGGAATGGCTATGGAAATGCCATAATAGGTAGGTATGGTGGATGTTTTGAGGAAGGTATATGGTGGGTGTATGATACCGGCGAAAGGTGTGCGGTATTAGAGATGCTAGCAATGGTGTAGTAAGAAAAGTGTGTATAATCCATGGACTCTACATTAGTCATAAACAACTCATATACTTATTGCAAAAATCTACAAGTTATAAAAGCAAAGTATTACGCGCGTGCTCCTAGGAGGATAGATTGGTAGGAAAAGACCATCGCTTGTCCCCGACCGCCACTCATAAGGAAGACAATCAAAAAATAAATCATGCTCCGACTTCATCACATAACGGTTCACCATACATGCATGCTACGGGAATCAAAAACTTTAACACAAGTATTTCTCAAATTCACGACTACTCAACTAGCACAACTTTAATATCACCATCTTCATATCTCAAAACAATTATCAAGCATCAAACTTCTCATAGCATTCAACACACTCGTAAGAAAGTTTTTTTACTATTCTTGAATACCAAGCATATTAGGATTATTTAAACAAATTACCATGCTATTTGGGACTCTCAAAATAATATAAGTGAAGCATGAGAGATCAATAGTTTCTATAAAACAAATCCACCACCGTGCTCTAAAAGATATAAGTGAAGTACTAGAGCAAAACTATATAACTCAAATGATATAAGCGAAGCACATAGAGTATTCTAACACATTCCAAATCATGTATGGCTCTCTAAAAAGGTGTGTACAGCAAGGATGATTGTGGTAAACTAAAAAGCAAAGACTCAAATCATACAAGATGCTCCAAGCAAAACACATATCATGTGGTGAATAAAAATATAGCTCCAAGTAAAGTTACCGATAGAAGTAGACGAAAGAGGGGATGCCTTTCTGGGCATCCTCAAGCTTTGGCTTTTAGGTGTCCTTAGATTATCTTGGGGGTGCCATGGGCATCCCCAAGCTTATTAGGCTCTTGCAACTCCTTGTTCCATAATCCATCAAATCTTTACACAAAACTTGAAAACTTCACAACACAAAACTTAAAGTAGAAAATATCGTGAGCTCCCTTAGCGAAAGAAAACAAAAGACCACTTCAAGGTACTGTAATGAACTCATTCTTTATTTATATTGGTGTTTAACCTACTGTATTCCAACTTCTCTATGGTTTATAAATGTAACATCCCAAATTTTCAATTTGGAATGTTATACATTAGATCATCTATGCATATCATATTTTATTTTGCATTTTGGTTGCTCCTAGAAATTTCTACGCAACTCAAGGACCCACGGAGAGAATTGGGGAATTCATTATTTTCATATTTGAGTTTTCTCAAATTATGAGAATAGGATCATTTGATTTTATTTATTTTATCACCAATTATTTCCATTACAAAAATAATGAGAGAGGGAATAAAATGACTTCCCCAAAATAAAGAAGTATTGAGGATTTAATAATAAAATCAAATAAGATTTTATTTCGGAGTTTTCCGTTATTTTATTTGAATTTAGGAAAAATGTGTGTTTTTCAAAATTTGCATTTAGGCCCCAAACAAATGTTCACCTTGTGCGTCTTGATTTTAGAAGCCCGGGAAAATTTATTTCGGGATCTTTGGAGTCCATTTAGTATTTCTTTTTATTTTTCTTCTGCGCGTATTTATAAAAAAACGAACCGACCTAGGGGCCGTGTCCGACCCGGACTCCCAGCCCGCTAGGCTTTATAAGCCGGGGGGAGCCTCAGCCCACGCCCCCCGAACCCTAGCCAGCGTCGCCCCGCCACCGCGAGCACCCGCCGCCGCTGCCGCCCCGCCACCGCCGCGCCGCCGCCCGAGGTGCGCCTCGGTATCCGCGCCGTTTTTTTATTTTTTTCCAAAAAACCGTTCGGTTTTTCCATCGGTTTTTTTTCCTTTTTTTAGATTCGTTTTTTTAAATAGATCGGTTTTTCCGATTTATTTAAATAGCGAGCGTTTGTCCGTTCGTTCGTTCTAGCGAACGTTCGTCGTTTTTCTTTTTCTCGGATTAAATCCGCGATTTTTCTGATCGCGATTCCTGATCCAATTTTCGTTTTAGTATAACTTTTCGCTCGTTTATCGGAATCAGGCGATTCAAGCGCCCGGAGTTTCGTATCGAAACCCTCTATCCGTTTAACCAACTTAAACAAGTTTTTGCTATTGTAAAAAATAGCCTTAGATCCAGATTAGTAGAACGAAGTTGTTTTCTTTCGCCGTTTGACTTTCGTTGCTTCGTTCGATTTGATTCTTTTTGCAAACCGGAGTTCTTAAGTTGAATTTTGTAGTTAGATCTCTTATTTGAGTTTTAACTGTGCATTAGATGAGTACTTATTGTATGCTTGTTTGTTTGTCTGCGATAGAATACCTAGAGTGCGCCGCTTGTTACTTCGAATCTCTAGGTTTCCCAGATCATCAGCAAGGCAAGTAACACTTTGAGCATACCTTTTCTACTACTCAGTTTTATTACATTAGATCAATCCTCACACATTGCATTTTTAGGATCTAATTAAATTGTGGGATGGGAAGTAGTTGAGCTAGTACCTATTACCTGTTTATTATCAAACCTTCGGGAGTTACTTCTACGTTTGCCATTATGCTATGCTATGCTAGTAGACGTGGATTGGGTGAGTGATATCCATGACAGATGTGAGTATTGTTAATTAATGGTTTATCTAAGGCGGCAACTTAAACACACATCTGGGTGGATTGAGGTACCTGGTTATTCCAGGATTGCCTATTTCCTTTGGACCGCCACCCAGGCTCAAAGGGACCATGAGATTTTTCATACTAGAAACTTCCGTGTGCAGCCACAAGCCATTATGGGCTCTGGCATAGTTGAATAAGTTGTGCGAACTCTTACAGGGTAGACTAGCAGATGTAGGGGAAAGTAGGTGTAATGGTCTATCCATCGTAAGGTGCTAACGCTTCTGAAAGACTGTGTCTCGGTCATCCGTCTTCTCAAACACCATGTAGTGCGAGAAACCAAACGGAGGCGATCGAGTCTTGTGGGGAAAAGTGCGCAAACCTCTCAGAGTGTATAACCTAATCATGATTAGCCGTGTCCCCGGTTTGGACATCTTGAGTATCTAGTACCTGGATTATCATGTGAATCTCAACATGTTACTCTAAATTAATTTTGTTGGGTTTTGTTTAATGATGATGTTTAACTGGGATTGAGGATGCTGTCAACCATTCTCAATGTTTAACAACTACCATGATAGTTAAATAAATTTATTCCTTTGCAGTAGGGAAAAATTGGCTTTATGCAAAACTGTAACCATAGAGCTTTCCACCAGCCAAATATGCATATAATATAGTTGTTTCATTCCATTACTCTCTATGTGTTACCTTGCCAGCATATTCCATGTGCTGACCCATTTCGGGCTGCAACGTTAATGTTGCAGACTTTTCAGACGATGATTAAGGAGTTTTTAGGTCATGGTTCTATACTCAGTGATGCCGTTGGAGTTGATGGACTCACTTATCTTCCAAGCCTTCCGCTGTTATCGTTATTAGATGGCCTCAAGCCATATTTATTGTAATAAGTTCTCTCTTGAGACACTCGATGTAATAAGTGTGTGATTGCTACTCTGTTATAAATCCTCCAAGTAATGTGTGGTGTCAGCATTACTGATCCAGGGATGACACCGGAGCACAGAGATCAGACCATTTGAGTTCTGGTCGCTAGAGAGATGGTATCGGAGCACACGCTGACTGTAGGACACGACCACTAAGCTAAAGACCTAGATCACTATTCATTCTCTTCTTTTCTGACCTCTCATCTTTTCTACTCTTTAGGATGGCGGATGCAAAGAACAAGTTCACGCAACCAGATGACGATACACCCTTTGGACGTCACTTGAAGGAAGTCACTAGATACCTGAGCATAGGAGTACCAAGCTTCACCGGAACCTACAACGCCACTTTACCTGAAGAAGAGCACTGGATGATTCAAGTTCAAGTTCCAGGAAGGACGTTCATGCCAGTCACTGAGCCCATAGAGTTTTCTTTTGACGCACCAACTTGGAGTCTAGGAAAGAGCATGGCCGACGTGGGGAATTTATCTATTAATCATATTCAAAAATAATTAACTAAATAGCACTTTCCAAATAAAAATGGCAGCAGTTCTCGCGAGCTCTAAAGTTTCTGTTTTTTTACAGCAAGATATCAAGACTTTCCCCAAGTCTTCCCAACGGTTCTACTTGGCACAAACACTAATTAAACACAAAAAACACAAGAAAAACAGAGGCTAGGTAAATTATTTATTACTAAACAGGAGCAAAAAGCAAGGAATAAAAATAAAATTGGGTTGCCTCCCAACAAGCGCTATCGTTTAAGGCCCCTAGCTAGGCATAAAAAGTAAGGATAGATCTAAGTATTGCCATCTTTGGTAAGAAATCCATAAGTGGCTCTCATAATAGATTCATAAGGTAATTTAATTTTCTTTCTAGGAAAGTGTTCCATGCCTTTCCTTAACGGAAATTGGAATCTAATATTTCCTTCCTTCATATCAATAATTGCACCAATCGTTCTAAGGAAAGATCTACCAAGAATAATAGGACATGAAGGATTGCAATCCATGTCAAGAACGATAAAATCTACGGGCACATAATTCCTATTTTCAACAATAAGAACATTATTAATTCTTCCCATAGGTTTCTAAATAGTGGAATCCGCAAGATGCATGTTTAGAGAGCAATTATCAAAATCACGGAAACCTAACAAATCACACAAAGTCTTTGGAATCGTGGAAACACTAGCACCCAAATCACACAAAGCATAACATTAATGATCTTTAATTTTAATTTTAATAGTTGGTTCCCCCTCATCATAAATTTTTCTAGGGATAGAAACTTCCAACTCAAGTTTTTCTTCATAAGATTTCGTCAAGGCATCAACGATATATTTAGTAAATGCTTTATTTTGACTATAAGCATGAGGAGAATTTAGCACGGATTGCAACAAGGAAATACAATCAATCAAAGAGCAATTTTCATAATTAAATTCCTTAAAATCCAAAATAGTGGGTTTAGCAACATCTAGGGTTTTAATTTCTTCAATCCCACTTTTATCAAATTTAGCATCAAGATCTAAAAACTCCGAATTTTTGGAACGCCTTCTAAGTAAAGGTTGATCATATTCAGTCCCATCATTATCAAGATTCATATTGCAAAACAAAGATTTAAAAGGGGACACATCAATAATGTTTAGATCTTCATCTTTATTTTCATAGGAACTAGAAGAACACGCTCTTATAAAGGCATCTTTCTTAGCACACATCCTAGCGGTTCTTTCTTTGCACTCATCAATGGAAATTCTCATGGCTTTGAGAGACTCATTGATATCATGCCAAGGAGGAATAGATCTAAGTTTCAAAGAATCAACATCAAGAGAAATTCTATCAACGTTCCTAGCCAACTCATCAATCTTAAGCAATTTTTCTTCAATCAAAGCATTGAAACTCTTTTGCGAAGTAATAAATTCTTTAATATTAGATTGAAAATCAGAGGGCATCTTATTATAATTTCGATAAGAATTGTTGTAGGAATTACCATAATTATTACAGGGATTACTAGGATACGACCTAGGATTAAAATTTCCTCTATACACGTTGTTACCAAAATTGTTCCTACCAATAAAATTCACATCCATAGATTCATTATTATTATCAATCAAAGTAGACAAGGGCATATCATTAGGATCAGAAGAAACACTCTTACTAGCAAATAATTTCATAAGTTCATCCATCTTTCCACTCAAAACATTAATTTCTTCTATCACATGCACCTTTTTATTAGTAGATCTTTCAGTATGCCATTGAGAATAATTAACCATAATATTATCTAGGAGTTTAGTAGATTCTCCTAAAGTGATTTCCATAAAAGTGCCTCCCGCGGCCGAACCTAGAAGATTTCTAGAAGCAAAATTCAATCCGGCATAAGAATTTTGTATAATCATCCAAAAATTCAAACCTTGAGTAGGGCAATTACGTATCATTAATTTCATCCTCTCCCAAGCTTGTGCAACATGTTCATGATCAAGTTGCTTAAAATTCATAATATTGTTTCTAAGGTAGATGATCTTAGTGGGAGGAAAATACTTATAGATAAAAGCATCTTTGCACTTGTTCCAAGAATCAATACTATTTTTAGGCAAACATGAAAACCAAGCTTTAGCACGATCTCTAAGCGAAAAAGGAAATAGCTTCAATTTAACAATATCATTATCCACATCTTTCTTCTTTTTCATATCACACAAATCAATGAAGCTATTTAGATGGGTAGCGGCATCTTCACTAGGAAGGCCAGAAAAGGATCTTTCATGACAAGATTCAGCAAAGCGCCATTAATTTCACAAGATTCAAGATCGATAAGAGGAGCAATCGGAGTGCTAATAAAATCATTGTTGTTGGTATTGGTAAAGTCACACAATTTAGTGTTATCTTGAGCCATCGTGACAAGCATGCAATCCAACACACAAGCAAACAAGAAACGGGCAAAAGGAGGCAAATAGAGAAAGAGAGGGAGGATAGAGAGAGAGAGGGCGAATAAAATGGCAAGGGTGAAGTGGGGGAGAGGAAAACAAGAGGCAAATGGAAAATAATGTAATGCGGGAGATAAGGGTATGTGATGGGTACTTGGTATGTTGACTTTTGCGTAGACTACACGACAACAGCGCCAAAAATCTTCTTGCTACCTCTTGAGCACTACGTTAGATTTCCTTGAAGAGGAAAGGATGATATAGCAAAGTAGCGTAAGTATTTCCCTCAGTTTTTGAGAACCAAGGTATCAATCCAGTAGGAGGCTACACGTGAGTCCCTCGTACCTGCACAAAACAAATAACTCCTCGCAACCAACGTGATAAGGGGTTGTCAATACCTTCACGGTCACTTATGAGAGTGAGATCTGATAGATATGATAGAATATTTTTTTTGTGATAAAGATGCAAAGTAAAATAAAATCAAAGTAAAAAAGCAAAGGAAATAACTAAGTATTGGAAGATTAATACGATGAAGATAGACCCGGGGGCCGTAGGTTTCACTAGTGGCTACTCTCAAGAGCATAAGTATTTTACGGTGGGTGAACGAATTATTGTTGAGCAATTGATAGAATTGAGCATAGTTATGAGAATATCTAGGTATGATCATGTATATAGGCATCACGTCCGAGACAAGTAGACCGACTCCTGCCTGCATCTACTACTATTACTCCACTCATCGACCGCTATCCAGCATGCATCTAGAGTATTAAGTTCATGAAAACAGAGGAACGCCTTAAGCAAGATGACATGATGTAGAGGGATAAATTCATGCAATATGATAAAACCCCCATCTTGTTATCCTTGATGGCAACAATACAATATGTGCCTTGCTGCCCCTACTGTCACTAGGAAAGGACACCTAAAGATTGAACCCAAAGCTAAGCACTTCTCCCATTGCAAGAAAGATCAATCTAGTAGGCCAAACCAAACTGATAATTCGAAGAGACTTGCAAAGATAACCAATCATACATAAAAGAATTCAGAGAAGATTCAAATATTGTTCATAGATAATCTTGATCATAAACCTACAATTCATTAGTCTCAACAAACACACTGCAAAAAGATTACATCGAATAGATCTCCACAAGAGAGGGGGAGAACATTGTATTGAGATCCAAAAAGAGAGAAGAAGCCATCTAGCTAATAACTATGGACCCGAAGGTGTGAGGTAAACTACTCACACTTCATCGGAGAGGCTATGGTGTTCATGTAGAAGCCCTCCGTGATGGATGCCCCCTCCGGTGGAGCTTCGAAACAGGCCCCAAGATGGGATCTCATGGATACAAAAAGTTGTGGCGGTGGAATTAGGTTTTTGGCTCCGTATCTGATGGTTTGGGGGTACGTAGGTATATATAGGAGGAAGAAGTACGTCGGTGGAGCAACAGGGGGCCCACGAGGGTGGAGGGCATGCCTGGGGGGTAGGCGCACCCCCTACCTTGTGGCCTCCCTGTTGGTTGCTTGACATAGGGTCCAAGTCTCCTGGATCATGTTCGGCGAGAAAATCACATTCCCGAAGGTTTCATTCCGTTTGGACTCCGTTTGATATTCCTTTTCTTCGAAACCCTAAAATAGGCAAAAAAACAACAATTCTGGGCTGGGCCTCCGGTTAATAGTTTAGTCCCAAAAATAATATAAAAGTGGATAATAAAGCCCAACAATGTCCAAAACTGTAGATAATATAGCATGGAGCATTAAAAAATTATAGATACGTTGGAGACATATCAAAGACATACATCAAGTGTTGTCAAATCCTTAAAGACTCAATCTGATAAGATAACTTCAAAGGGAAGACTCAATCCATTACAAGAGGGTAGAGGGGGAGAAACATCATAAGATCCACCTATAATAGTAGAGCTCGCGATACATCAAGATCATACCACCTCAAGAACACGAGAGAGAGAGAAAGAGATCAAACACATAGCTACTGGTACATACCCTCAGCCCCGAGGGAAAACTACCACCTCCTCATCATGGAGAGCACCGGGATGATGAAGATGGCCACCGGAGAGGGATTCCCCCTCCGGCAGGGTGTTGGAACGGGTCTAGATTGGCTTTCGGTGGCTACGGAGGCTTCTGGTGGCGGAACTCCCGATCTATTGTGGTCCTCGAAGTTTTTAGGGTATATGGGTATATATAGGAGGAAAAAGTACGTCGGTGGACCTCCGGGCTGTCCACGAGGCAGGGGGGCGCCCAGGGGGGTGGGCGCGCCCCCCACCCTCGTGGGCAGCCCGGGACTCTCCTGGTCCATCTCTGATACTCCGTGGGCTTCTTCTGGTCCGAAAATAAGTTCCGTGAAGTTTCAGGTCAATTGGACTCCATTTGATTTTCTTTTTCTGCGATACTCTAAAACAAGGAAAAAAACAGAAACTAGCACTGGGCTCTGGGTTAATAGGTTAGTCCCCAAAAAAATATAAAAGTGTATAATAAAGCCCATAAACATCCAAAACAGATAATATAATAGCATGGAACAATCAAAAATTATAGATACATTGGAGACGTATCAATGTGCTCGTGCTGAAATCCCAACTAGCTTACTTGAGGGCAAATCTTTAGATGAGCATGCTTGTTATGTGAGACATCATATATCTGAAAAAGGGAAACGTTTACTGGATCAAATTCATCATTTGCAATGCTATGCTTGGAATTTATGCGAAATATATGATTATACTTGTTGTTCTGAAGACCCTAAGAAACACCTTCCCTACCAATGTTTGCTTAGTGATAATGGAATCGTATCTTCTTATGCTAAGGGTGTTTATAATTATTATGATGTTCAACAAATTGAAGAATTTGTTGCTTTTAAGGGTGATTATGAAATTGCTTCTTTGATTGAAAAGTATGATGCTACTCTTTACAAGTATGAAAATATTGCCATACTTTAATATTGTTATGATAATTATGCTTCTAATGCCTATGTTAAATCATATATTGAGGACTCCTCCGCTATCCAAGAAGAGACTAATATTTTGCAGGAGTCTATGGAAGAAGAAATTAATGAAACTGTGAGCTCATTGGATGAAAAAGATGATGAGGAGAGTGAAGAACAAAAGGAGGAAGAGAGGATTAGCTACCCGTGCCCACCTTCTAATGAGAGTAACTCTTCAACTGATACATTGTTTAATTTCCCTTCGTGCTTACCGAAGGATGATTGTTATGATCCCGTTGATTCTCTTGAAATATCCCTTTTTGATGATGCTTGCTATGCTTGTGGCCAAGATGCCAATTAAATTATGCTCATGGAGATGAACTTGCTATAGTTCCCTATGTTAAACATGAAATTGTTGCTATTGCACCCACGCATGATAGTCCTATTATCTTTTTGAATTCTCTCGACTACACTATATCGGAGAAGTTTACCCTTATTAAGGATTACATTGATGGGTTGCATTTTACTATTATACATGATGATTTTGATGAATATAATATGCATGTGCTTGCTGATCCTAATTGCAATTATTATGAGAGAGGAACCATATCTCCACCTCTCTATGTTTCTAATACGATAAAATTGCAAGAAACAGTTCATACTATGCATTGGCCATTACTATGGGTGCATGAATTGTTCTTTTACGACATGCCGATGCATAGGAAGAGAGTTAGACTTCAACATTACATGATTTATGTTACTTTGTGCTCACTACTAAATTACAAATCATTATTAATTAAAATTGGCTTTGATATACCTTGGGGTCCGGGTGGATCCATTACTTGAGCACTATATGCCTAGCTTAATGGCTTTAAAGAAAGCGCTGCCAGGGAGACAACCCGGAAGTTGTAGAGAGTCATTTATTTCTGTTGTGTTCTTTTATATATAGTTTAAAAACAAAAAAATTAAGAGGGGAACCCAAAACATTTCAAAAAGAAAAGTGAAAGTGAGATAGACGAGCATTGTGAAAGTGGGGGACGTCCTTGAACTTTGTCCATGCCCATTGAAACTTTGTGAATCTTAGTTACAGAAACTTTTCAACAAAAATAATTATCCCCTTGTACAATTCCATTGTATTATAAAAATAATGTGCCAAGGTTTTCCTTTAGGATGATTACATTTACTTGATGGTTTGTACGGTGCATGACAAAAACTTTGGCTGTAGTGCGCGATTTTACATTTTTTGCTGGAACTTCAAATGGTTCTGATTCTTTTTGCACTGTCTTTCTATAAAAAGTGTTTAGTTTTCCTAATTTTTTCAGAACTTTTCACGTATCATAAGTATGGTTAATGTTCATATTATTACAGACTGTTCTGTTTTAGACAGATTCTGTTTTTGATGCATAGTTTGCTTGTTTTGATGAAACTATCGATTTATATCAGTGGATTAAGCCATGGAAAAGGTATATTACAGTAGATACAATGAAAAAACAAAATATTAATTGGTTTTCAACAGTACTTAAAGTAGTGATTTTCTTTATTATACTAACAGATCTTACCGAGTTTTCCGTTGAGTTTTGTGTGGATGAAGTGTTCGAAGATCGAGGAGGTCTCGATGTGAGGAGAAGAAGGAGAGGCAAGAGCTCAACCTTGGGGATGCCCAAGGCACCCCAAGTAAATATTCAAGGAGACTCAAGGGTCTAAGCTTGGGGATGCCCCGGAAGTCATCCCATCTTTCTTCAACAATTATCGGTATGTTTTCGAATTCGTTTCGTTCATGCGATATGTGCAATCTTGAAGCGTATTTTGCATTTAGTTTTAATTTTTCTTGTATGCACCATGCTGGTATGAGATAGTACTTGGTTGATTTATAGAATGCTCTTTGCACTTCACTTAAATTTTCTGAGTATGGCTTTATAGAATGCTTCATGTGCTTCGCCTATATCATTTGAAGTTTGGATTGCCTGTTTCTCTTCACATACAAAACCGCCATTTGCAGAATGCTCTTTTTCTTCACTTATATTTGTTAGAGCATGGGCATATCTTTTGAAGAAATAATTAAACTCTCTAGCTTCACCTATATCTATTTAGAGAGATGACAGGAACTGGTCATTCACATGGTTAGTCATAAAATCCTACATAAAACTTGTAGATCAATGAATATGATATGTTTGATTCCTTGCAATAGTTTTGCGATATCAAGATGGTGATATTAGAGTCATGCTAGTGGGTAGTTGTGGATTAGTATAAATACTTGTGTTGAGGTTTGTGATTCCCGTAGCATGCACGTATGGTGAACCGTTATGTGATGAAGTCGGAGCATGATTTATTTATTGATTGTCTTCCTTATGAGTGGCGGTCGGGGACGAGCGATGGTCTTTTCCTACCACTCTATCCCCCTAGGAGCATGCGCGTAGTACTTTGTTTCGATAGCTAATAGGATTTTGCAATAAGTATGTGAGTTCTTTATGACTAATGTTGAGTCCATGGATTATACGCACTCTCACCCTTTCACCATTGCTAGCCTCTCTAGTACCGCGCAACTTTCGCCGGTACCATAAACCCACCATATACCTTCCTCAAAACAGCCACCATACCTACCTATCATGGCATTTCCATAGCCATTCTGAGATATATTACCATGCAACTTACATCATCATCATATACATGACTTGAGCATCATTGTCATATTGCTTTGCATGATCATAAGATAGCTAGCATGATGTTTCTATGGCTTGTCCGTTTTTTGATGGCATTGCTACGCTAGATCATTGCACATCCCGGTACACCGCCGGAGGCATTCATATAGAGTCATATCTTTGTTCTATATATCGAGTTGTAATATTGAGTTGTAAGTAAATAAAAGTGTGATGATCATCATTATTAGAGCATTACCCCAGTGAGGAAAGGGTGATGGAGACCATGACTCCCCCACAAGTCGGGATGAGACTTTGGACGAAAAAAAGAGAAAGGCCATAAAAAAGAAGGCCCAAAAAATTAGAGAAAAAGAGAGAAGGGACAATGCTACTCTCCTTTTTCCACACTTGTGCTTCAAAGTAGCACCATGTTCTTCATATAGAGAGTCTCTTATGATATCACTTTCATATACTAGTGGGAATATTTCATTATAGAACTTGGCTTGTATATTCCGATTATGGGCTTCCTCAAACGCCCAAGGTCTTCATGAGCAAGCAAGTTGGATGCACACCCACTTAGTTTTCAGTCTGATCTTTCATACACTTATAGCACTTGGTGCATCCATTGCATGGCAATCCCTACTAACTCACATTGATATCTATTGATGGGCATCTCCATAGCCCGTTGATACGCCTAGTTGATGTGAGACTATCTTCTCCTTTTTGTCTTCTCCACAACCACCATTCTATTCCACCTATAGTGCTATATACATGGCTCATGCTCATGTATTGCGTGAAAGTTGAAAAGGTTTGAGAACATAAAAATATGAAACAATTGCTTGGCTTGTCATCGGGGTTGTGCATGATTTTAATACTTTGTGTGGTGAAGATGGAGCATAGCCAGACCATATGATTTTGTAGGGATAAATTTCTTTGGCCATGTTATTTTGAAATGACATGATTGCTTTATTAGTAGGCTTGAAGTATTATTGTTTTATGTCATATGATAGACTATTGCTTTGAATCACTTGTATCTTAATATCCTTGCCATGATTAGATATGTGATCAAGATTATGCTAGGTAGCATTCCACATCAAGAATTATCTTTTTTTATCATTTACCTACTCGAGGACGAGTAGGAATTAAGCTTGGGGATGCTGATACGTCTCTGTCATATCTATAGTTTTTGATTGTTTCATGCCAATATTCTACAACTTCCATAAACTTTTGGAAAAAATTTATACTATTTTTGGGGACTAACATATTGATCCAGTGCCCAGTGCCAGTTCCTGTTTGTTGCATGTTTTTGTTTCGCAGAATACCCATATCAAACGGAGTCCAAATGGGATAAAAACGGACGGAGATTATTTCTGGAATATTTAGAGAATATGGGAAGAAAAATCCATGCAAGACAGTGCACGAGGGAGGCACGAGGGAGGCACGTGGGCCTCCCGTAAGGCGGTTAATGCCCTTCTTCGGCCACAAGAAAGCTTATTTTTAGGAAAAAAATCACGGTGAAGATTTCAGTCCAATCGGAGTTACAGATGACCATATATATACGAAATGGTGAAAGGGCAACCAGAGAGAACGCAGAAACAGAGAGAGACAGAGAGACATATCCAATCTCGGAGGGGCTCTCGCCCCTCCAATGCCATGGAGACCAAGGACCAGAGGGGAAACCCTTCTCCCATCTAGGGAGGAGGTCAAGCAAGAAGAAGAAGAAGAAGAAGAAGAAGAAGGAGGGGTCTCTCTCCCCTTCGCTTCCGGTGGCACCGGAGTGCCACCGGGGGCCATCATCATCACCGCAATCTTCACCAACAACTTCACCGCCATCATCACCAACTATTCCCCCCTCTGTGCAGCGGTGTAACCTCTCTTTTACCCGCTGTAATCTATACTTAAACATGGTGCTCAACACTATATATTATTTCCCAATGATGTATGGCTATCCTATGATGTTTGAGTAGATCTATTTTCTCCTATGGGTTATTTGATGATCAAGATTGGTTTGAGTTGCATGTTTTATTATTGATGCTGTCCTATGGTGCTCTCCCTGTCGCGCAAGCGTGAGGGATCCCCACTGTAGGGTTTGCAATATGTTCATGATTTGCTTATGGTCGGTGGCGTGAGTGACAAAAGCATATACCCGAGTAAGTAGGTTGTTTGCATATAGGATAAAGAGGACTTGATGCTTTAATGCTATGGTTGGGTTTCACCTTAATCAACGTTAGTAGTTGCGGATGCTTGATAATAGTTCCAATCATAAGTGCATATGATCCAAGTAGAGAAAGTATGTTAGCTTATGCCTCTCCCTGAAATAAAATTGCAATAATGATTACCGGTCCAGTTATCGATTGCCTTGGGACAAATAACTTTCTCATAACAAAATGCTCTCTACTAAAACTAACTTAGTTTTGTCTTCATCTAAACGGCCCCTACTTTTTATTTACGCGCTCTTTATTATCTTGCAAATCTATCCAAAAACACCTACAAAGTACTTCTAGTTTCATACTTGTTCTATGTAAAGCAAACGTCAAGCGTGCGTAGAGTTGTATCGGTGGTCGATAGAACTTGAGGGAATATTTGTTCTACCTTTAGCTCCTCATTGGGTTCGACACTCTTACTTATTGAAAACTGTTGCGATCCTCTATACTTGTGGGTTCTCACCCTCCCGTGGCAGCGGGGTCCTATTGGAAACTAAGGGATCCCCTATACATGAACTCCTCAAACTACGGTCATCACCAGTAAGTATCCTGATTATTGTCACTTCGGGGTTAATGGAACATAACACATAATAGATGACTATAGACTTGCAAGATAGGATCAAGAACTCACATATATTATGAAAACATAATAGGTTCAGATCTGAAATCATGGCACTCGGGCCCTAGTGACAAGCATTAAGCATAGCAAAGCCATAGCAACATCAATCTCAAAACATAACGAATACTAGGGATCAAACCCTAACAAAACTAACTCGATGACATAATAAATCTCATCCAACCCATCACCGTCCAGCAAGCCTACGATGGAATTACTCACACTTGGCGGTGAGCATCATGAAATTGGTGATGGAGGAAGGTTGATGATGACGATGGCGACAGATTCCCCTCTCCGGAGCCCCAAACGGACTCCAGATCAGCCCTCCCGAGAGAAATTAGGGCTTGGCGGCGGCTTCGTATCGTAAAACACGATGAATCCTTCTCTCTGATTTTTTTCTCCTCAAACATGAATATATAGAGTTGGAGTTGAGGTCGGTGGAGCACTAGGGGGCCCACAAGGCTGGGGGGCGCGCCCAGGGGGTAGGCGCGGCCCCACCCTTGTGGATAGGGTGTGGGCCCCCTGGCCTTGATTCTTTCACCAGTATTTTTTATATATTCCAAAAATATTCTCCGTTGATTTCAAGGTCATTTCGCGTGAACTTTTATTTTTGCACAAAAATAACACCATGGCAATTCTGTTGAAAACAGCATCAGTCCGGGTTAGTTCCATTCAAATCATGCAAGTTAGAGTCCAAAACAAGGGCAAAGCTGTTTGGAAAAGTATATACATTGGAGACATATCACATAGCAACCTCGTTCGCGCGTGCGGCTGCATGCTTCTCAGCTCCATGATACGTGTTCGTCGTATCTACTTTTCCAAACACTTTTGCCCTTGTTTTGGACTCTAACTTGCATGATTTGAATGGAACTAACCTGGACTGGCGCTATTTTTAGCAGAATTGCCATGGTGTTATTTTTGTGCAGAAATAAAAGTTCTCGGAATGACCTAAAAATCAATGAAGAATTATTTTGGAATATATAAAAAATAATGGAAGAAGAATCCATGTCAGGGGGGCCTCCACCTGTCCACGAGGGTGGGGGGCGCCCCCCAGCCTTGTGGGCCCCCTAACGCTCCACCGACCTCAACTCCAACTCCGTATATTCACTTTCGGGGAGAAAAAATCAGAGAGAAGGATTCATCGAGTTTTATGATATGGAGCCACCGCCAAGCCCTAAACTCTCTCGGGAGGGGTGATCTGGAGTCCGTTCGGGGCTCCGGAGTGGGAAATCTGTCGCCATCGTCATCATCAACCTTCCTCCATCACCAATTTCATGATGCTCACCGCCGTGCGTGAGTAATTCCATCGTAGGCTTGCTGGACGGTGATGGGTTGGATGAGATTTATCATGTAATCGAGTTAGTTTTGTTAGGGTCTGATCCCTAGTATCCACTATGTTCTGAGATTGATGTTGCTATGACTTTTCTATGCTTAATGCTTGTCACTAGGGCCCGAGTGCCATGATTTCAATTCTGAACCTATTATGTTTTCATCAATATATGAGAGTTCTTGATCCTATCTTGCAAGTCTATAGTCACTTATTATGTGTTCTGATCTGTTAACCCCGAAGTGACAATAATCAGGACCACTACCGATGATGACCGTGGTTTGAGGAGTTCATGTATTCACTATGTGTTAATGCTTTGGTCCGGTACTCTATTAAAAGGAGGCCTTAATATCCCTTAGTTTCCAATAGGACCCCTCTGCCATAGGAGGGTAGGACAAATGATGGCATGCAAGTTCTTTTCCATAAGCACGTATGACTATATTCGAAATACGTGCCTACATTATATTGATGAACTGGAGCTAGTTCCGTGTCACCCTAGGTTATGACTGTTACATGATCGATCGCTTCCGACATAATTCTCCATCACTGATCCATTGCCTATGAGCTTTTCATATATTGTTCTTCGCTTATTTACTTTTCCGTTGTTATTGTCACCAACACTATAAAACACCAAAAATATTACTTTTGCTACCATTACCACTACTATCATATTACTTTGCTACTAAATACTTTGATGCAGATATTAAGTTATCCAGGTGTGGTTGAATTGACAACTCATCTGCTAATACTTGAGAATATTCTTTGGCTCCCCTTGTGTCGAATCTATAAATTCGGGTTGAATACTCTACCCTCGAAAATTGTTGTGATCCCCTATACTTGTGTGTTATCAAGACTATTTTCTGGCGCCGTTGCTGGGGAGCATAGCTCTATTCTTTGAGTCACTTGGGATTTATATCTTCTTATCATTATGAAGAACTTGAAAGATCAAAGAACCAAGATTTTTCCCTCAACTACGAGGGGAGATAAGGAACTACCATCTAGCTCTGCACTTGATTCACCTTCTGTTTTGAGTAAGCTTGCGACACCTAAACCTGCTTCTACTATTAATTCTGATATGTCGCATGTTATTGATGATGCCACTTCTACTATGCATGATACTTATGATGAAACTACTTATATGCTTGATAATAATGTGCCACTTGGTGAATTTATTGATGAACAACTTGCTAGGGCTAGAGAGAATGAAATTATTGAAACTGATAATATTGATGAAACTGATGATGAAGATTCTCCCCCTAGATATGAATTACCTATTGTGCCTGAGGGCTATGTTATGGATGAAGAAACCGCTAGAGACTTTCTTACTTGCAATGATAGGAGTGATCTTAAGAAACTATTAGCTAAGCTGAAACAAAAATCCCTGAATGCTAGAATGAAATATGATCCTGCTTATGCTACTTCACCTATCTTTGTTACTGATAAGGATTATGATTTCTCTGTTGATCCTGAGTTAATTACCTTGGTTGAATTTGATCCTTTCTATGGCTATGAAACTGTTGTGGCACATCTTACTAAATTAAATGATATAGCTACGCTGTTCACTAATGATGAGAAAACTCGCTACTATTATATCCTTAAGTTATTTCCGTTCTCATTAAAGGGTGATGCTAAAACATGGTTTAATTCTCTTGATCCTGGTTGTGTGTGTAGTCCCCAGGATATGATTTATTACTTCTCTGCTAAATATTTCCCCACTCATAAGAAACAAGTTGCTTTAAGGGAAATATATAATTTTGTGCAAATTGAAGAAGAGAGTCTCCCCACAAGCTTGGTCGAGGCTTCTCCAATTACTTAATGCTTTGCCTGATCATCCTCCCAAGAAAAATGAAATACTTGATATATTTTATAATGGACTAACTGATGCTTCCAGAGATTACCTAGATAGCTGTCCTGGTTGTGTTTTCAGGGAAAGAACTGTTGATCAAGCTGAAATTCTATTGAATAATATGCTAACTAATGAAAATAATTGGACACTTACTAAACTAACTCCTAAGCCAACTCCGAAGAAAAGGGGTATTCTATTTCTCAGTCCTGAAGATATGCAAGAGGCAAAGAAATTTATGAAAGAAAAGGGTATTAAAGCTGAAGATGTTAAGAATTTACCTCCTATTGAAGAAATACATGGTATTAATTTGTTGCATGTTGAAGAAATACATGGTCTTGATAACCGGACACATGTAGTAAAGGTAAATTCTATCTATAGATATGATAAAGCTGAAATCCCTCCTACTAAGTTTGCTAGCCAATGCTTAGATGAGTTTGATAACTTTATGGTTAAGCAAGAAGATTTTAATGCTTATGTTGGTAGACAATTGAAACATAATGATAGAACACTTGAGTGATTATATGGATAATGTTAACGGTGAACTTAAACTTATTAGTAAACATGCTTCTATGGTTAACACTTAGGTAGAACAAGTACTTAAAGCTCAGAATGATTTGCTCAATGAATTGAATAGTAAAAACAATGACTTTGATGTTAGAGTTGCAACTAGAGGAGGTAAAGTCACTTAGGAACCGTTGTATCCTGAGGGCTATCCTAAGAGAATTGAGCAAGATTCTCAGAGAACTAATGTAGATGCACCTAGTCCTTCTAAAAGGAAGAGAAAGAAAAATGATAGGACTTTGCATGCTTCTAGTGAACCTGTTATTGACACACCTGAGAATCCCAATGATATTTCTATTTCTGATGCTGAAACACAATCTGGTAATGAACATGAACCTAGTAATAATGTTAATAATGATGTTCATGCTGATGCTCAACCTAGTAATGATAATGACGTAGAGATTGAACCTGATGTTGATCTTGATAACTCACAATCAAAGAATCAACGTTATGATAAGAGAGACTTTGTTTCTAGGAAGCACGGTAAAGAAAGAGAACCATAGGTTCAGAAACCCATGCCCTTTCCTCCTAAACCATCCAAGAAAAAGGATGATGAGGATTTTGAGTGCTTTGCTAAAATGATTAGACCTATCTTTTTGCGTATGTGTTTGACTGATATGCTTAAAATGAATCCTTATGCTAAGTATATGAAAGATATTGTTACAAATAAGCGAAAGATACCGGAGGCTGAAATTTCCACCATGCTTGCTACTTATACTTTTAAGGGTGGAATACCAAAGAAACTTGGAGATCCAGGGGTACCAACTATACCATGCTCCATCAAAATGAACTATGTTAAAACTGGTTTATGTGATCTTGGAGCCGGTGTTAGTGTTATGCCTCTCTCTTTATATCGTAGACTTGATTTGAATAAGTTTACACCTACTAAAATATCTTTTATAAATGGCTGACAAATCAACTTCTATACCTGTCGGTATTTGTGAGGATGTGCCTGTTGTGGTTGCAAACGTTACTATCTTAACGGACTTTGTTATTCTTGATATTCCCGAGGACGATAGTATGTCTATTATTCTTGGAAGACCCTTTTTGAATACTGCAGGGGCTGTTATTTATTGCACCAAAGGCAATGTCACTTTTCATGTTAATGGTAATGAGCATACGGTACACTTTCTGAGGAAACAACCTCAAGTTCATAGTATAAACACTATTGGAAAAATTCCATCGATTATTTTTCGTGGTTTTGAAATTCCTCTACCTACTGTCAAGGAGAAATATGATATTCTTATTATTGGGGACGTGCATATCCCTGTTGAGGTAACCTAGTGTTATTCGAAAATTCTTCGGTTCCATGTTATTCGGAATGAGTTTGTTAACAAGACTTGATCAACCTTGTTAGCGGATTCCTTTTGATGAGCATGAGATGGATGAAGTTAGAACGCACAACCTTCTGTACCCTCTTTTTACTTTCTGTTATTTATATTAAATAAAGCAAAAATAGTATTTTATGTCTGTTTTCTGAATTATCCATGCAATAAAAAAATACCTCGAAAATAGAAGTTCTCCAAATGCCCTGAAATTTAAATATGATTTTTTCTGGAATATTTGAGAATATCTGGCACTGAGAACACAGTAGGGGGAGCAAGCACCTGGCCACGAGGGTCCAGGGCGCGCCCCCTGCCTCGTGGGCCCACGGTGGCCCCCCTCCACTTATTCCAGCCACCACACACTCTTTCCTCCCAAAAAATCACCAACTAGCTCAAGCACGAGTTCTAGCTCATCTTGCTGCCATTTTCGATCTCCTAGCTCAAAGATCCATCCACAAAACTGCTTTGGGAGATTGTTCCTTGGTATGTGACTCCTCCAATGGTCCAATTAGTTTTTGTTCTACTGATTTATTCATTGCAAACTTTTGCTGCTTAGGTGACCCTATTCTTGAGCTTGCATGTCAAATTTATATGGTCAAAAGTAGTTTTAATGCATGATATATCCTCTAGGCACTTGTGGGAGTAGTTTCTATCAATTTTGTTGAGCTTGGTTCACTTTTATTTTGAAGTTACTAAAAATTTCAGAAATTTTTCAGAGGAAGAAATATGTTTAGGAAAATGTACCAAGGTGGTCCTTCAAGGAAGAAAGGACCCAGGCTCGCAATATGCGATGCGGACGAGGAACCACCGAGGGAAGCTCAAATACGGGCTTGTGAATGGCCGTCAGAGGACTTTATGGTTCGAGCAGGAATCAAGGAGGAATTTGACACATATGTGCGTAATGCTGATCTTGAGAGCTTTGAGGCAGATATGTGTTGTCAGTACCACTATCTCACTAATTCCTTTGTGAGAAGGTTTAAATTTACATCATCACGCAATTCTCAAACTGTCCTGTTTGATCTTTATGAAAAAAATTATACTATGGACTTAGAGGATTTTAATACTGCTTGCAAACTTCCACAATGGGGTAGCACTAGTGAACCTCGCAAATCTGTATTTAGAGATTTTCTTGCTAGTATAACTGTGGGGGAGTCTAGAGATATAACACAAGCTACCATAGGGAGCATTCATTTTCCTGCTATACATCATTTTGCTCTTTTCATAGGTAGGTGCATCAATGGTAAGGATGAAGCATGTCACATGTGTGTCCCTGATCTCAGTGTTCTCAGGAGTGTTGTATTAGGAGATAAACATTATAATTTGGGAGCCATTGTTGCGCGTAGGTTGCATAATAATATAATTAATGGGGATTTTTTCGGTGGAATTTATGCAACCCGTCTAGCTAATTTTCTTGATGTACCCATACGTGGGTATGATATTGAGTTGCCTCCTTATTTAGATTATGATGCTATGGTTCGTCATCAGTTTGTTGAGAGGAACAATCAGTTCCTCCAGTACCGACTAATCTTTAACAGACGACGCACCTATCACGTCGCTCTCCCTGCTCCTACTTTCTTTGACTTTCAGGCAAAGGGGAGATATGTTATAACTAGGGAGGAGGCGATCGAGTATGAGAGGAGGGCGGAGACAGCTCGCCTCCAAGCTGCAGCTCATCAGGAAATTGCCGCTGCATCTCAGTATGACCCCAACTACAACTTTGGATATCCGCCAGGCCAGCCGTGGCCATAGACGAACTTAGGCCAAAAGCTTAAGCTTGGGGAGTACGTATTTCTCACCAACATTACATTCCTGCTCACACACTCATGCTAGTTGTCGGTGCTCACACTTTTTCATTGTATCATCCATGCTACTTTATTTCCTTTTTATGCTTTCTTCTTGTGTGTTTGATAAACCTTAATAAAAACAAAAAAATAGTTGTAGTTTTCAGCCAGTTTACTCTCCATGCTGGTAGTAGTAATTAAAAATAAAACCCAAATAGATTTCTCATTCTTCTTTTGCCTGTTGGGAGCTTTCCCGTGTAAATAGTTTTATTTCTTTCTTGTTCTTTGGGGGTCGAGAATAGAAGACCATGATTAAAATGTTAAAGTGGCTCTCATATGCATTATTGTTGATCTAACAAAGAGCCCATATTACCTTGTATTCTCTCTTGAATTGAATGCTTGTAGATTCCAGCTTAGTCCAATGCACGTGCACTATTATTATTATCCACACTATTCGATCGTGCAAGTGAAAGGCAATAATGATGATTATATGATGAACTTATTGAGATGAGAAAAGCTGGTATGAACTCGACCTCTCTTGTTTTTGTAAATATGATTAGTTCATTGTTCCTGATTCACCCTATTATGAATAAACATGTTTGCAATGACAATTAGAGACTATAGTTGCTTATGACATGCTTAATTAGCTAGGAGCTTATAATGGTTTACCTTGCATGCCAACATGCTATTAAAATGGTTGTGATGTGGTATGGTAGGGTGGTATCCTCTTTTGAATGATTCGAGTGGCTTGACTTGGCACATGTTCACACATGTAGTTGAAACAAAATCAACATAGCCTCTATGATATTTATGTTCATGGTGCATTATATCCTACTCATGCTTGCATTCGGTGTTGATTAATTTAATGCATGTTCATGACTGTTGTCGCTCTCTAGCTGGTCGCTTCCCAGTATTTTTCTAGCCTTCACTTGTACTAAGAGGGAATACTACTTGTGCATCCAATTCCATAAACCCCAAAGTTATTCCATATGAGTCCACCATACCTGCCTATACACGGTATCTACCTGCCGTTCCAAGTAAATTTGTATGTGCCAAACTCTAAACCTTCAAATAATCATTATGTTTTGTATGCTCGAATAGCTCATGTATCAACTAGGGATGTCTGTATCTTCCATGCTAGGCGGGTTATTCTGAAGAGCAGTGGACTCCGCTCCTCACTCACGAGAACATGGCTGGTCACCGGGATGCCCAGTCCCATGCTTTAAGCAAATCAAATAAAATCAAAATAATTGCAAACAAAACTCCCCCGGGACTCTTGTTAGTTGGAGGCAAACAAAACAAATGGATTGATGGTTATTGGCAGAGGGGGAGTATAAACTTTACCATTCTGTTTGGGAACCGCCTAGAATGTGTGTAGCATGGAAGATATCGAGATCCCTCGGTTGTTATGTTGACAATGAAAGTATACCGCTCAAAATATTATTCATATCTATTTCAAAACCGAGATCTGTCACCTCTACAAATCCCTGCTTCCCTCTGTGAAGGGCCTATCTATTTACTTTTATGTTGAGTCATCATCCTCTTATTAAAAAGCACCAGTTAGAGAGCACCGTTGTCATTTGCATCCATTACTATTAGTTTACATTGAGTATGACTTGAGTGGATCTCTTTTACCATGAATTACCATGCCTAGTCAGTCCTTCATCTTTAAAGGTGCTCTGCATTTATGTTTTGCGGTCTCAGAAAGGGCTAGCGAGATACCATCTTGTTATATCATATCATGATTCTTTTGAGAAAGTGTTGCCGTCCGAGATTTATATTATTGCTCGCTAGTTTATTATGCCATTGATATGAGTAAACATGCGACCTAAGTGTTATTGTGAATATGGTTACTTCATAATCTTTGCTGAAAATTTGAATGCTAGCTTTACATATTTGCAACAACAAGAGCAAACAGAGTTTGTAATTTTTTTTTCTTTATCACTTTCAGTTTATCAACTGAATTGCTTGAGGACAAGCAAAGGTTTAAGCTTGGGGGATTTGATACGTCTCCATCGTATATACTTTTCCAAACACTTTTGCCCTTGTTTTGGACTCTAACTTGCATGATTTGAATGGAACTAACCCGGATTGACGCTATTTTCAGCAGAATTGCCATGGTGTTATTTTTGTGCAGAAATAATAGTTCTCGGAATGACATGAAAATCAACGGAGAATTATTTTAGCATATATAAAAAATACTGGAAAAAGAATCCACGTCAGGGGGGCCTCCACTTGTCCACGAGGGTGGGGGGTGCGCCTGCCCCCCTGGGCGCGCCACCCTGCCTCGTGGGCCCCGAGACGCTCCACCGACCTCAACTCCAACTCCATATATTCACTTTCGGGGAGAAAAAATCAGAGAGAAGTATTCATTGCGTTTTACTATATGGAGCCACCGCCAAGCCCTAAACTCTCTCAGGAGGGATGATCTGGAGTACGTTCAGGGCTCCGGAGGAATCCGTCGCCATCGTCATCATCAATCTTCCTCCATCACCAATTTCATGATGCTCACCGCTGTGCATGAGTAATTCCATCGTAGGCTTGCTGGACTATGATGGGTTGGATGAGATTTATCATGTAATCAAGTTAGTTTTGTTAGGGTTTGATCCCTAGTATCCACTATGTTGTTAGATTGATGTTGCTATGACTTTTCTATGCTTAATGCTTGTCACTAGGGCCCGAGTGCCATGATTTCAGATCTGAACCTATTATATTTTCACCAATATATGAGAGTTCTTGATCCCATCTTGCATGTCTATAGTCACCTATTATGTGTTATGATCCGTTAACCCCGAAGTGACAATAATCGGGACCACTACCGGTGATGATCGTAGTTTGAGGAGTTCATGTATTCACTATGTGTTAATGCTTTGGTCCGGTACTCTATTAAAAGGAGGCCTTAATATCCCTTAGTTTCCAATAGGACCCCGCTGCCACGGGATGGTAGGACAAAAGATGTCATGCAAGTTCTTTTCCATAAGCACGTATGACTATATTCGGAATACATGCCTACATTACATTAATGAACTGGAGCTAGTTCTATGTCACCCTAGGTTATGGCTGTTACATGATCGATCGCATCCGACATAATTATCCATCACTGATCCATTGCCTATGAGCTTTTCATATATTGTTCTTCGCTTATTTACTTTTCTGTTGCTATTGTCACCAACACTATAAAACACCGAAAAATATTACTTTTGCTACCGTTACCACTACTATCATATTACTTTGCTACTAAATACTTTGCTGCAGATATTAAGTTATCCAGGTGTGGTTGAATTGACAACTCAGCTTCTAATACTTGAGAATATTCTTTGGCTCCCCTTGGGTCGAATCTATAAATTTGGGTTGAATACTCTACCCTCGAAAACTGTTGCGATCCCCTATACTTGTGGGTTATCACTCCACGTTATACTGCATGTAAAATGGCTGTGAGTGGCGCTTAATTGGAGGACGGGGGCAGTGATTTCGGTGGAAGGTGTCGCTCCGTCAGTCGGGGCATGTGGGATGGGAAAGGAGAAGGATGGTGTGGGTGGGGTGTGGATTACCTGACCATATCGACGAGGCCATGCAGCAAGAAGAAGGGTCGGCGGCGAGGAGGCGGCGCTGCAAGAAGAAGGGTTGCCGGTGAGGAGGCGGCGCTGCAAGAAGAAGGGTAGCCGGCGAGGAGGCGGAGCTGCAAGAAGAAGGGTTGCCGGCGAGCAGGCCGAGCTGCCGGTAAGCAGCAGTGAAGGTTTGAACTTGGAAAGCAAGGAGGAACAGTGGAAATATGGCATTTGGTAGGAGGGAGGGGGCGGGGAGATAGATATTTCCGCGGTGGCAAAAAAATTTCGCTCGGTGCCGCGAGAAACTGGCGTGCAAGTGTGGTTCAAGCGGGGACTGTGGACTATAGACGACAAAGCTTCTTGCGTAAGCCAGACAAGATGGTGTGCCAAGATAATTTATATCGCATCCCACACGATTTTTTCTAGTAATTTGTTTGTGGTATACCTGTTTTTTCATTATGTTTTTAAAGACAAAATGGTGTTACGGAGGGAAAGGATGGTGTTTGAATTGCTAGAACATTTACGTACAGTGAACATGCAACTAGTACATGAGTGTCGTGTTTAAATTTGGAATTATTCCAGGTTCGTTTGGCATTTTTATGCATTAATTGAGTTTCTCGGCATTTAATGTGCATAATTCAAATTTGAACACCATTGCACTAAATTTGAACAAGCACATGCTCCACTGCACTAAAGTTTGCTAAAAAATCACATGTGTGTCTTTGGGTGAATTTATAGGTCCCATGCAAGAAATGGGAATAAAATTCAAACATCTGGGTCTCGTGGCTCAACCGGAATGATTGAGAAACTTGATTTTTTTAATTGCTGTAAATCCAAAACACGGCTGAAAATCATGAAACTTGGCATTGTGTCATGACATGGCACCAACATGCTGCAGTAATTTTTTTTGGCCGAATTGGGACAAGCTTTGGTGTAAGCTTCTTGCAAACCGGAGCTTCCCTCAAGAAGGCTCCTGGTTCCGAGAGGGAACGCGTCACCTCCGTGTGTGAAATGACATACGTACACTGCCTTCTCCCGCCTTATTTTTTACACGGGCAGATTAGACCAAATAGAAGTATCATACTAAATTTTGGAATTATTCCGTGTTCATTTGGCCTTTTTATACATTAATTGAGTTTCTGGGCATTTAATGTACATAATTCAAATTTGAACTACAAGCACGTGCTCCAGTGCACCATAGTTGTTTGAAAAATCACATGTGTGTCCTTGGGTGAATTTCTAGGTCCCATGCAAGAGATTGGAGTGAAATTCAAACATCTGGGCGTCGTGGCTCGGCCAGAAAGATTGAGAAACTTGGTTTTTTAATTCCTGTAATTCCAAAACACGCCAGAAAATCATGAAACTTGGCATGGTGTCATGACATGGCACCAACATGCTGCGGTAATTTTTTTGGCCTAATTGGCACAAGCTTTGGTGTAAGCTTCTTGCAAACCGGAGCTTCCCTCAAGAAGGCTCGTGGTTCCGAGAGGGAACGTGTCACCTCCGTGTGCGAAACGACATACATACACTGCCTTCTCCCGCCTTAGTTTTTTTGCACATCCAGATTAGACCAAATAGAAGTACCGTGCTAAAATTTGAAATTATTCCAGGCTCGTTTCGCCTTTTTTATACATTAATTGAGTCTCTGGGCAATTAATGTGCATAATTCAAATTTGAACTACAAGCACAAGCTCCAGTGCACCAAAGTTGTTTGAAAAATCACATGTCTGTCCTTGGGTGAATTTATAGGTCCCATGCAAGAGATTGGAGTGAATTTCAAACATCTGGGCGTCGTGGCTTGGCCGGAAAGATTGAGAAACTTGGTTTTTTTAATTCCTGTAATTCCAAAACACGCCTGAAAATCATGAAACTTGGCATGGTGTCATGACATGGCACCAACATGCTTCAGTAATTTTTGTGGCCGAATTGGGACAATTTTTTGTGTAAGCTTCTTGCAAACCGGAGCTTCCCTCAAGAAGGCTCGTGGTTCCGAGAGGGAATGTGTCACCTCCGTGTGCGAAATGACATGCGTACACTGCCTTCTCCCACCTTATTTTTTTAAACAGCCAGATTAGACCAAAATAGAAGTACCGTGCTAAATTTTGGAATCATTCCGAGCTCGTTTTGCCTTTTTTATGCATTAGTTGAGTTTCTGGGCATTTAATGTGCATACTTCAAATTTGAACTACAAGCACATGCTCCAGTGCACCAAAGTTATTTGAAAAATCACATGTGTGTCCTTGGGTGAATTTCTAGGTCCCATGCAAGAGATGGGAGTGAAATTCAAACATCTGGGCATCGTGGCTCGACCGGAAAGATTGAGAAACTTGGTTTTTTAATTCTTGTAATTCCAAAACACGCCTGAAAATCATGAAACTTGGCATGGTGTCATGACATGGCACCAACATGATGTGGTAATATTTTTGGCCGAATTGGGACAAGCTTTGGTGTAAGCTTCTTGCAAACCAAAGCTTCCCTCAAGAAGGCTCGTGGTTCTGAGAGGGAACGTGTCACCTCCGTGTGCGAAACGACATACGTACACTGCCTTCTCCCGCCTTATTTTTTTACACAGCCAGATTAGACCAAATAGAAGTACCGTGCTAAATTTTGGAATTATTCCGGGCTCGTTTCGCTTTTTTATACATTAATTGAGTTTCTGGGCATTTAATGTGCATAATTCAAATTTGAACTACGAGCACAGGCTCCAGTACACCAAAGTTGTTTGAAAAATCACATGTGTGTCCTTGGGTTAATTTCTAGGTCCCATGCAAGAGATGGGAGTGAAATTAAAACATCTGGGCATTGTGGCTCGGCCAGAAATATTGAGAAACTTGCCTTTTTAAATCCTGTAATTCCAAAACACGCCTGAAAATCATGAAACTTGGCATGGTGTCATGACATGGCACCAACATGTTGCGGTAATATTTTTGGCCGAATTGGGATAAGCTTTGGTCTAAGCTTCTTGCAAACCGGAGCTTCCTCAAGAAGGCTCGTGTTTCCGAGAGGGAACGAGTCACCTCCGCGTGTGAAACGACATATGTACACTGCCTTCGCCAGCCTTATTTTTTTATACAAAGCTAGATTAGACCAAATAGAAGTAACGGGCTAAATTTTGGAATTATTCTGGGTTTGTTTGGCCTTTTTATACATTAATTGAGTTTGTGGGCATTTAATGTGCATAATTCAAATTTGAACTACAAGCACATGCTCCAGTGCACCAAAGTTGTTTGAAAAATCACATGTGTGTCCTTGGCTGAATTTCTAGGTCCCATGCAAGAGATGAGAGTGAAATTCAAACATCTGGGCATCGTGGCTCGGCCGGAAAGATTGAGAAACTTGGTTTTTTAATTCCTGTAATTCCAAAACACGCCTGAAAATCATGAAACTTGTGATGGTCTCATGACATGGCACCAACATGTTGTGCTAATTTTTCTGTCTGATTTGCGAAGGCCCACACATTAACAATCAACAAAGTCATTTTGGAACAAGTGTTGTCATCTTACAAATCGGAAACACAAGTATTATTGAAACCGTGGGAGTTCGACTTACCAATTACGTACGGCCACGCGTCCCCTTTTTTTATTGGCTAGGAGGTGTCGTGCGGGGTAGCTATTTGAGTATGGGAGGCGTGTGATCAGACCCCTGCGCGTGCTCATCGGGAGGAGAGCCCTTTGACCGTTACCCTCCGCATCTCCCTCCCAACGTCTCCATTAATGGCGCCTGAGCACCTATTCTACGGCGTGGCTATGTCTCACTGGACTAAGATTTAAGAGAGAAAAATGAAAATCTGAAAAGAAAGTTTTGCACGGGTCTTGATGTAAGATCCGACGGACCTATATATAGCATCGACTGCGACTTATAGCAAGCATGATGAATATAAGGACGATGACAATGGATAATAATTGTCTTACATATTTAGAAACATAATTAAAAAAAGCCACATGCAACAATGCTCGAAATACACGAGGGCAAAAGAAGAAGGAAGACAACGATCAGGCTCGCTGATCTCTACTTTCTTGATGTGTTGCTACAGGCTATGGGAACTAGTCTCCGCGGCGAGCGGCGACGAGCTCTTTCTTGTCCTCAAGATGATGCTTGAGAGCATCCACAGATTCCTCCGCCAGCCTTCTGCGCTTGATGCGCAGCTTGTTATTCTCATCCATCAGTTTCTCAATGATGATGCCGGTCCTCTTCAACAAGGCAGTGGTCTGCTCCTGCTGGTCACACTTCCGACGATCTTTGCCCTCGGCAGGTCGCACTCGGCCTGGAGCTTCGCATTGCTCTCATTTAGTTGCCGGGTGACGTCGGTAGACTGTTCAAACGAGGCTTGCAGGTCATCCTGCAACCTTGCCCACCTGGAGATCTGATCCATCTACCTATGGACGAGGGCATGCATGCACCTGTAAGAGTCCTCGCCTGCCCGCGTGGCATTTTCCCAGGCCGCCACGGCAAGGGAGGACATCTCTGCTGCATTCACGGCGCGGCAGGACATCTCTTCTGCTTCCACGGAGCGGCCGGACCAGTCTGCTGCCTCGATGGCGCGGCGGGTCCTGCGTGCTGCTTCAGCGGCGTAGCGGGACCTCTCTGCTGCTACGGCCGTGTGGCGGGACATGTTGGCTGCTATCGCGGTGAGGCGGCACATCTCTCATGCTCCTGCTTCCAGGCTCGCCTCTCCCAGGTCACAATCTCTCGACCCAGAACTCACACTGGCCATGGCAGACGCAAGGGAACGATGATGAATGACTTGTTTGTTTTTGATTTTTTGTGGATGAGGAGTTGAGGAGGAATGTGTAGTCATCTTGGAGTAGTAGTATTTATAACCGCGTAGTAATACACTCCTAAGTGGAAAACCATTTAGGTTTTGATCTGTGACGCCCCGAGACCGTTGCGCCAGGTGTCTTCCAGTTATTCATTGTTGTTACCTTGTCATTTGCTTGCGTGTCGCATCTTAGCATGTCATCATGTGCATTGCATCATCATGTTTTTAAAACTTGCATCCGTCCCGGTCTCCACGTTCTCTTCATTGTCCGTTCTGAGTCCAGACACCCTTGCACGCGCCCGCGGCATGTTTGAAATATTATTTTATAAGTGGACGAAAAATGTTCCCGGAATGGGAAGAAAGTTGGCGTGTGGTTTTATTATAGTGTAGGTAGACCGCCTGTCAAGTTTCCTCGCATTTGGAGTCTGTTTGATGCCCCAACGGATACCTATAACGGCAGTATAGACGGTCTTTTCGTCGGACGTTTTCGGTCTCCAGAAATCGTGCCGGGCTGCATCTCTCCCCTCTTCTCTCAGACCAACGCGCTCTCCATAGTCCACCTAGGCCCATGCCTACCCCTCTTTGCACGGTGCATCGGACCCTCCTCGCGTGCGCGTCCGAAAGCTGTCCCGGACCCGACCCGGGCACTCGTCACCGTTGGGTCCGGATCATCCCCAAACATCTACAAAATATCTCCTTTTTCTTTTGGACTCCCCTAGGCTATTCTTTCTCGACCGTCCGATCTCGATCGGGTGATCCAAATTCACCTCATTTCACCTATTTATATACCTAATATAGTCTAACCCTAAAATCTAGGAGATGTGTCCCGTCGCCCGCCGCCGATTTCCAAATCCCCCTCGGGATCTTCCCCTGCCTGATCCACCCAACCAGCGTCCTTTCCTCCACCTCTTGATCCAACCTCTCCTCTGCCCAAGCGCCGAGGGCACCTGTCCTCGCACCGGTGGCCGCCGTCCAGTAGCAGCAGCCCCGCGCGCTGCCCGAGCATCCCTTGCATCCTGGTCGTTGTTCGCGCCTCCCGCACCTGAGGCCCCGAGCTCTTCCAGCTCAACCCCGTCCGCCGAGCTCCCTGCCGCGCCGAAGTCCTGCCACTTCCCTCGTCTGTGTCGACTGCCCCAAGCTCTGCTCCGTTCCATCGCCTACACTCCAAGTTCCTACCGCCTGCTTCTTCTTCGACCGGCCACGGAACCGCCTACGTTGAGGTCTAGCCGGATCTGGATGCTGGTGCCCCGTCCCGGATGCCCGCCACCGGAGCTCCTCCTTGCCCGGTGAGACGCCCTGTCGCTGCTACTGTGTTTTCCCCTACACCTTCTCTGTCTCACGTCTCCCTATCTCTTGGCTTCCTGATGCAACGCCTGGAGGACGATGAGCTGTCGACGCACCTCCCCAACCCTCTGCATCGCCTGGATCCGGCTGGGTCCATGCCTCCCCTGCCGTCGGCGCCGCCAAGTCCTGCAGCAGTCGCTCCCCTGCTTCCCTACTCGATCCGCTGCTGCCTGCTTCGCTCGACCGCGCCCCTGCTTTGTCAATGCGCCATGGCCCCCTTTTCTCGCCGACAGCGTCGCTGCTGTCGTCTTCGCGCCCTTGCAGTCCCGGCCTTCCCCGCCAGCCTCGAGCTTGCCGGTACCGCTGCCGCCGTGAATGGACCCCGCCCCGCATCTGCCACCTCCATCGGTTCCCTTCTCCTCCTGCATGCCCGTCGTCTCTCTCTGTTTTCTTCCCCGTGTTTCCTCTTTGAATCCTCTCTCTGTCTTTTCTTTCTTCCGGCAACAACAGTGGCCCGTGCCCCCCATGGAGCCTCCCGTTGCCGCCCGATCACCGATATCCGCCGCCACCCGGACCTGCTCGCGTCTGCCTGATTCCCAACGCGCTGAAGCCTCGCCCAAGTCCCTCGCTCGCGCCAAGTTCCAGTTGTCGGCGCTGCTTCTGCTTTATGCGAGTGCGCTGACCTGCCTATCCAACCGAGACGAGCGATGATCGTCGTGGCCGCGTTGACCGCGTGGGGTGCAGCCGTGACGGCCCCTCTGCTAGCCCGCGCACACGCCAAGGCCCAGCATGCTTCCCCTCCAGAGCCCAGCCGCCTCCTCTGACTGGGCCGAAGCCCATGGTGAGGCCCCAACGCCTCCTTTTTTTGTTGGTCCAACCTGCGCCCAGTTTCAGCCCATTATATTTTTTCCCGTTCCAGTGAATTTAGCTAATTTTCTAGAGACTAACAGTTTTGCAGAAAAGTCCTTGCACTTCATGCATTTAATAACTCACAAACCATGCATCATATGTGAAAAATTTATATATGAAAAATGCTTAGATTTTCATGTAGGTTCATAATATGCTACTTTCATGCATGTTTGAAATTTTTAAACTGCTGTTTGCATGTTTTTTCTTAATTGCCATGCTAAAATGATTTATTTCATAACTAAATAACAGTAGCTCCAAATCTAACAAACTTTATATGTAAATGGGGTAGAAAAATGCCTAGTTTAACATGGTGTACTTGCTTTGCATGTTTAACAACTCTAAAATATGGTTTAGGGTAGAACAGTACCAAAACCTAAATATGCACATGAGGGTTTTTCCGAACTTGTTGTTTGTTGTTCCGGCCTCATTTGAACTTGCCTAGATAGGTAGTTTTCATTTCCTTCACCTCTTGCCATGTTAATCAACATTTAATATTGTTGGGTACTTAAACGAGAGAGAACTAAATAATTGTTGTGGTGTTTCGTCAATATGCAACTCGTTGCATATTGAGCTCCACTTAATTTGTAGTATTGTTTGTGCACTTTGCCATGTCATGCATTTTTTAAACCGTACATGCAGCATACTTGGTTGTGCATCATGCCATGTTTACGTGATGGTTGTTTACCATGTTGTTTGCTCTTTATCTGGTGTTACTTCTTCTCGATAGTTCTGGTAATGTTGTGTTTGTGAGGATCCGTTCGACTACGTCCATTTGTCTTCGTCATGGACTCGTTATTCTTCCTTGCGGGACCTCAGGCAAGATGACCATACCCTCAAAATCACTTCTATCTTTGCTTGCTAGTTGTTCGCTCTATTGCTATGCCGCGATACCTACCACTTGCTTTATCATGCCTCTCATATTGCCATGTCAAGCCTCTAACCCACCTTTCCTAGCAAACTGTTGTTTGGCCATGTTACCGCTTTGCTCAGCCCCTCTTATAGCGTTGCTAGTTGTAGGTGAAGTTGAAGTCTGTTCCATGTTTGGAACATGGATTTGTTGGGATATCATTATTATATCTTATTTACTTTAATGAACCTATATACTTGGTAAAGGGTGGAAGGCTCGGCCTTATGCCTGGTGCTTTGTTCCACTCTTGCCGCCCTAGTTTCCGTCATACCGGTGTTATGTTTCTTGATTTTGCGTTCCTTACACAGTTGGGTTATAATGAGAACCCCTTGACAGTTTGCTTTGACTAAAACTCCTCCAGCAAGGCCCAACCTTGGTTTTACCATTTGCCACCTAAGACTTTTTCCCTCGGGTTTCCGGAGCCCGAGGGTCATCTTTATTTTAAACCCCCGGGCCAGTGCTCCTCTGAGTGTTGGTCCAACCTGTCAGCCGCCGGTGGCCACCAGGGGCAACTCTGGGTTGGCCTACCGGAAGTTTGGACAATCCAGTGTGCCCTGAGAACGAGATATGTGCAGCTCCTATCGGGATTTGTCGGCACATCCGGGTGGCTTTGCTGGTCTTATTTTACCATTGTTGATATGCCTTGTAACCGGGATTCTGAGTCTGGTCGGGTCTTCCTGGGAGAAGGAATATCCTCCGTTGACCATGAGATCTTGTGATGGGCTAAGTTGGGACACCCCTGCAGGGTTTGAACTTTTGAAAGCCGTGCCCGCGGTTATGGGAAGATGGGAATTTGTTAATGTCCAGTTGTAGAGAACTTGACACTTAACTTAATTAAAATGCATCAACCGCGTGTGTAGCCGTGATCGTCTCTTTCCTGTGGAGTCCGGGAAGTGAACACGGTTCTTGTGTTATGCTTGAACGTAAGTAGTTTCAGGATCACTTCTTGATCACTTTTAGTTAACGACCGTGCTTTGCTTCTCTTCTCGCTCTCATTTGCATAAGTTAGCCACCATATATGCTAGTGCTTGCTGCAGCTCCACCTTACTACCTTTTCCTATCCATAAGCTTAAATAGTCTTGATCGCGAGGGTGTGAGATTGATGAGTCCTTGTGACTCACAGATACTTCCAAAACAGTTGCAGGTGCCGATGATACCCGTGCAGGTGACACAACCGAGCTCAAGGAGGAGCTCGATGAAGATCGTGTTCGTTGTGTTGTTTCGTTTCCAGTCGATCAGTAGTGGAGCCCAGTCGGGGCGATTGGGGATCTAGCATTAGGGGTTGTCTTCTTTTATTTTGGTTCCGTAGTCGGACCTTGATTGTATTTTGGATGATGTAATGCTATATTTATGTATTGTGTGAAGTGGCGATTGTAAGCCAACTCTTTATCCCTTTCTTATTCAGTACATGGGATGTGTAAAGATTACCCCTCTTGCAACATGCCTACTATGCGACTATGCCTGTAAGTAGTGCTCTGACACGTGGGAGATATAGCCGCATCGTGGGTGTTACATGATCGGTGTGAACAGGTTTGCAATTTGGAATGTGATGGGACGCATGCTCAAAATTTACTGACGGTTATAAGTGCGGCACCATTCTCGGAAGGCGTAACATGGGCACATACGCCTTCTCGGCCGCGTACATGGTGTTTGCACCATGGGGTGCACCGCAATAGGCAATGTCAGCACACGTCTTTCAATTAGAATGGGTGTGCCTGTCTAGCCCACACATGTTGATCTATCTAACTGTAGTTTGTTGTGGCTAATCGCAAATAGTTCATCCATGTGAAGTGTATGCCATCAATCGCAGACACTTTGATCTGGCTTACCCGTTTCTGTTATGTTGCCTAATCGCAAAAAGTTAATCCTTCTGAAGCATATGTCCTCAATCACACACACCTTGATCTGGCTAGCCGTTTCTTTTGTGTTGCTGCTACCTCTTGAGCACTGTGTTGGTTTTCCCTTGAAGAGGAAAGTGTGGTGCAGTAAAGCAGCATAAGTATTTCCCTTAGTTTTTGAGAACCAATGTATCAATCCAGTAGGAGACCACGTGCGAGTCACCTTGTACCTACGCAAACAAATAAGAACCTCGCAACCAACAAGATAAAGGGGTTGTCAATCCCTTCACGGCCACTTGCAAGAGTGAGATCTGATAGAGATGATAATAATAAGATAAATAGTTTTGTTATTCTTATGATATAGATTGAAAGTAAATAAAGCAAAATAAACGGTGACAGAAATAACTTGTTGACGGAAGATTAATATGATGGAAAATAGACCCCGGGGCCATAAGTTTCACTAGTGGCTTCTCTCAAGATAGCATAAGTATTACAGTGGGTGAACAAATTACTGTCGAGCAATTGATAGAAAAGCGAATAATTATAAGAATATCTAGGCATGATCATGTATATAGGCATCACGTCCGTGACAAGTTGACTGAAACGGTTATGCATCTACTACTATTACTCCACACATCGACCGCTATCCAGCATGCATCTAGAGTATTAAGTTCATAAGAATAGAGTAACGCCTTAAGCAAGATGACATGATGTAGAGGGATAAACTCACGCAATATGATATAAACCCCATCTTTTTATCCTCGATGGCAACAATACGATACATGTCGTTTCCCTTTCTGTCACTGGGATCGAGCACCGCAAGATTGAACCCAAAGCTAAGCACTTCTCCCATTGCAAGAAAGATCAATCTAGTAGGCCACACCAAACTGATAATTCAAAGAGACTTGCAAAGATAAACCAATCATACATAAAAGAATTCAGAGAAGATTCAAATATTGTTCATAGATAATCTAGATCATAAACCAACAATTCATCGGATCTCGACAAACACACCACAAAAGAAGATTACATTGAATAGATCTCCAAGATAATCGAGGTGAACTTTGTATTGAGATCCAAAGAGAGAGAAGAAGCCATCTAGCTACTAGCTATGGACCCGAAGGTCTGAAGTAAACTACTCACACATCATCGGAGAGGGCATGGAGTTGATGTAGAGGCCCTCCGTGATCAATGCCACCTTCGGTGGAGCTCCGGAAAAGGCCCCAAGATGGGATCTCTTGGGTGCAGAAGGTTGCGGCGGTGGAATTAGGTTTTCCTAGTACTCCTGGATGTTTGCGGGGTACGTGGATATATATAGGAGGACGAAGTAGGTCGATGGAGCAACGAGGGGCCCACAAGGGTGGAGGGCACGCCCCCTGCCTCGTGGCCTCCTCGATTGTTTCTTGACGCCCACTCCAAGTCTCCTGGATCACGTTTGTTGAGAAAATAATGTTCCGGAAGGTTTCATTCCGTTTGGACTTCGTTTGATATTCCTTTTCTACGAAACACTGAAATAGGCAAAAAATAGCAATTTGGGCTGGGCCTCCGGTTAATAGGTTAGTCCCAAAAATAATATAAAAGTGTAAAAATAAGCCCATTGACATCCAAAATAGATAATATAATAGCATGGAGCAATCAAAAATTATAGATACACTGGAGACGTATCAGTTGCCTAATCACAAACAGTTCATCCGAGTGAACCGTATGCTGTATATCGCACACAACTTCATCTGGCTGCTTGTTTCTTTTGTGTTGCCTAATCACAAACAGTTCATCCGAGTGAATTGTATGCTCTATATCGCACACGCCTTCATGAGGCTTCCCGTTTCTTTTGTTTCCCTCATCGCAAATAGTTCATTGGACTGAACCATATGCCCTAGAGAACACACGCAACTAAAATCTGAACCGTGTTTGATGCATCCTCCATCGCAAACGTTTTCACCTTTTTGACGGTTTTCATACAGCACCGTTTGCGATTATGGCATCGCACATAGTTTCTCGAAGGGTCTCTGATCGTAGTGTCGTGGTAGCATCATCCTGCAGTAGTGTGCGTTCGATATTTTGATAGTATGTATGTTGTGATTCCCTTAGTAGTGTCATGTGAATGTCGACTACATGACACTTCACCATATTTGGGCCTAAGGGAATGCATTGTGGAGTAGTAAATAGATGGTGGGTTGCGAGAGTGACATAAAGTTAAACCCCAGTTTATGCACTATTCCGTAAGGGGCCGATTGGATCCTAGAATTTAATGATATGGTTAGGATTTATCCTTAATACTTTTCTCATAGTTGCAGAAGCTTGCGGGAGGGTTAATCATAAGTAGGAGGTTTGTTCAAGTAAGAACAGCACCTAAGCACCGGTCCACCCACATATCAAATTATCAAAGTAGTAAACACAAATCAAACCAATATGATGAAAGTGACTAGATGAAATTCCCGTGTACCCTCAAGAATGCCCTGCTTATCATAAGTGACCGTTTTGGCCTGTCCTTTGCCTCAAAAGGATTGCGCTACCTTGCTGCATACTTGTTACAATTATCGTTACTTGCTCATTACAGATTATCTTGCTACCAAACTACTCGCTACTTACAATTTCAGCACTTGCAGACAATACCTTACTGAAAACTACTTGTCATTTCCTTCTGCTCCTCGTTGGGTTCGACACTCTTACTTATTGAAAAGAGCTACAATTGACCCCATATACTTGTGGGTCATCAATACTTAACTACTAGGTACAATGCATAAAATTGAAAACAAACAATACTAAAACTAATAATCACTCATGGGGGGCCCTCGCGAGCAGCTCACTGGTGCGCGACGTCTTCCCAGTGCGGAGGCAGTACCCTGCCTTCTCCGCCTCGCAGCGCTTGACGTACGGATTTGCCTCTTCCTAGCGGACGCGCACGGCCGATCTTGCCATTTCGTTGGGCGCCCACCGGAGCTCCTCGTCGGTGGCACGCTGGAGCTTATTGGCCCACCTCCACGCAGCGATGAGGCGCCCAACACCTATGACCTTCCTCACGAAGTACCCGTCTTAGTACACCTCCTCGGCACGACGACGCGCCCGCCACAAATCTCCGCCGCCTCCTTTTTCCAGGCGGCATCACGGGCTTCACAGGCCGCCTAGTACCTGGCTTCCTCCTCTGCCATCTCCTTCTTGAACGCCACTTGCCTGGCTTTCTCAGCCGACGACAGTGACTTATACAGTCAAAGATTGTACTGTCCCCAAAACCAATCCAAAGTTGGGGGGTCCGGTGCAACCTCGTCAAGCGGTGCGTAGGGGTCCTCGTCGCTGCTAATCGAGTGAGTGTCCTCGGGGGGCGGTGACTCCTCGTCGACGCATGGGCAGACCAGCGGCGACATGGTAGAGATTTGAGAGAGAGGGAGGGAGAGCGAGGGCAGGATGTAGATGAGAATGCAGGCGGGACGACGTGAGCAAGGTAGTATTTATTGGCGGTCGGAATCTAGATCGACGGGGATAGTACACACGCCGGTCGCCGAAATTTATGAGTACTGTTGTAGGATCGAAAGTATGTCTAGAGGGTGGGTGATTAGACTACTTGACCAAATAAAAATCTAGCCTTTTCCCAATTTTAAGTCTTGGAATGTTTTAGCAACTTAGCACTAGTCAAGCAATCAATCTACACATGCAAGTCTAAGAGTATAGCAGCGGAATGTAAAACATTGCACATGAAGGTAAAGGGAGGAGTTTGGAGGGAGCAAACGCAATGTAGACACGGAGATTTTTGGCGTGGTTCCGATAGGTGGTGCTATCGTACATCCACGTTGGTGAAGATTTCAACCCACAAAGGGTAACGGTTGCGCGAGTCCATGGAGGGCTCCACCCACGAAGGGTCCACGATGAAGCAACCTTGTCTATCCCACCATGGACATCGCCCACAAAGGACTTGCCTCACTAGGGTAGTTCTTCACGAAGTAGGCGATCTCCTTGCCCGTACAAACTCCTTGGTTCAACTCCACAATCGTGTTGGAGGCTCCCAAGTGACACCTAACCAATCTAGGAGACACCACTCTCCAAAAGGTAATAGACGGTGTGTTGATGATGAACTCCTTGCTCTTGTGCTTCAAATGATAGTCTCCCTAATACTCAACTCTCTCTCACTGATTTGGATTTGGTGGACAGAAGATTTGAGTGGAAAGCAACTTGGAGAAGGCTAGAGATCAAGATTCATATGGTTGGAATGGAATATATTGGTCTCAACACATGAGTAGGTGGTTCTCTCTTAGAAAATGAATGTTGGAAGTGTAGGCATGTTCTAATGGCTCTCCCCACGAATGAAGAGTGGGTGGAGCGGTATTTATAGCCTCCACACAAAATCTAACCGTTACACACAAATCACCAAACTTGGTGGGACCGAATAATGGAACTCGGTCAGACCGATTTAGTTCAAAATGTGAACGTTAGGCTTTTTGGTGGGACCAACATGTTAACTCGGTGTGACCGATTTCATTAGGGTTAGGGCATAACGTAATATCGGTGAGACCAATTACACAAAATCAGTGGGACCGATTTTGGTAATAAGCTAACCAGAGAGTTGGTCAGGCAAACTCGGTGGGACCGATTCGCTCATCTCGGTGAGACTGAAACATTACGAAGGGGAAACAGAGAGTTTGCATTGCGAACTCGGTGGGACCAATCGCTCATCTCAGTTGGACCGAAATGTTACGAAGGGAAACAGAGAGTTTGCAATCCCATCTCGATGAGACCCAGATCCCTATCAGTAAGACCGATATGACTAGGGTTTCTAGCAGTGGCTATGTCAATGAACTCGGTGGCGCCGGATAGAAAGTTTCGGTGGGGCCGAGTTTGACTTTTGGTTTGGGACATATGTGGATATGAGAAAGTAATTGAGGGCTTTTGGAGCATAGCATTAAGCATTTTGAGCCAGCAACCCATTAAGAAACACCTTATCCCCTTTTAATAGTATTGGCTTTTCCTATGGACTCAATGTGATCTTGGATCACTAAAAGTAAAATGTAGAGTCTTGAGATTTAGAGCTTGAGCCAATCTTTTGTCCTTAGCATTTTGAGGGGTCCACATTTCTACTCCATGCCATGCCAATCATTGAGCTTTCCTGAAATATTTATCTTGAGATATCATTAGCTCAATGAGCTATATGTTGTTAGGAATTACCAAAACCACCCAGGGTTAGTTGCACTTTCAACTGTAGTTTGAATTACACACAATTCCCGCAGCAAAATCCGTGTGTGAACATAATAGCCAAAATCCATGTGTGAACATAATAGCTAACGGTTTCCAATGCAGAACCGTGTCTGATTAATGATCCCCGCCACTCACCTACAAACCTTGAGCCGCGAGATAGAGTGCCAATCATGTGGGGGGCGGTTGTCTTGCCAGATCTTTACATTTTCTTTTTTTAACACCAGATATTTACATCGTCTGATGATTTTTTAACTCGCACACAAGTACAAAAAAATATGATTTTTCAAACCGTTATGGTTAGGCGTTGCATGTAGATGTAGTTCAAATTTGAATTACGGTCATTAAATGGTTAGAAAATCACTTAAATGTCTTTAGAAGGTCAAGTGACCCCTGAAAATTTCCAAATTTTCACATGAAAATTGTATTAGTGCACGTTAAACATAGAAAAAAATTGAAGGGAGTAAGAGGAAGCTATCTCCTGTTCGTCATCAAACATGCATTGTTCCCTCTCGGAACCACGAATCTTCTAGTGAGTTGCTCCCGTTTGTGAGGGGTGTGTGTCCAAAATTTCGTCAAACAGGCCAATTTTTTTACCACATCATCTTGGTGGCATGACATTAAATCAAGCAAGGTTTCATGTTTTTCTGATCATTTTTTAATTTTTTGGAATTAAAATGCCATGGCACTCCATGCATGTGCCCATGCCTTGAGACCAATATGTTTGAAAATTCCTTCTAATTTACTGCACATGGAATTAACTCGCACACAAGTACACAAAAATATGATTTTTCAAACCGTTTTGGTTAGGCATTGCATGTAGATATAGTTCAAATTTGAATTACGGCCATTAAATGGTTAGAAAATCACATAAATGTCTTTAAAAGGTCGTAAGAGTTAGAAAATCACATAAATGACCCCTGAGATTTTCCAAATTTTCACATGACAGTTGTATTAGTGCATGTTAAACGTACAAAAAAATTTGAAGGCCGTAAGAGTTAGCTATCTCCCGTTCGTCATCAAACATGCATTGTTCCCTCTCGAAACCACGAACCTTCTAGTGAGTTTCTCTGGTTTGTGAGGGGTGTGTGTCCAAACTTCCGTCAAACATGCCAATTTCTTTACCACATCATCTTGGTGCCATGACATTACATCAACCAAGGTTTCATGTTTTTCTGCTCATTTTTTTATTTTTTGGAATTAAAATGCCATGTCACTCCATGCATACGTATGCATGTGTCCATGTCGTGTGACCAATATGTTTGAAAATTCCTACTAATTTACTTCACATGGAATTAACTCGCACACAAGTACACAGATATGATTTTTCAAACCGTTTTGGTTAGGTGTTGCATGTAGATGTAGTTCAAATTTGAATTACGGTCATTAAATGGTTATAAAATCACTTAAATGTCTTTAAAATGTCAAATAACCCCTACAATTTTCCAAATTTTCACATTACAGTTATAGTAGTGCACGTTAGACGTAGAAAAAAAATTGAAGGCCGTAAGAGGAAGCTATCTTCCGTTCATCATCAAACTTGCATTGTTCCCTCTCGGAACCACAAGCCTTCTAGTGAGTTGCTCCGGTTTGCGAGGGGTGTTTGTCCAAACTTTCATCAAACTTGTCAATTTCTTTACCACATCATCTTGGTGGCATGACATTGCATCTTTCATGTGTTTCTGATTTTTTTGGAATTAAAATGCCATGTCACTCCATGCATACGTATGCATGTGTCCATGTCGTGAGACAAATATGTTTGGAAATTCCTTCTAGTTTACTGCACATGGAATTAAGTCACACACAAGTACACAAATATGAATTTTCAAACCGTTTTGGTTAGGCGTTATATGTAGATGTAGTTCAAATTTGAATTATGGTCATTAAATGGCTAGAAAATCAGTTAAATGTCTTTGAAAGGTCAAATGACCCCTAGAATTTTCAAAAATTTCACATTACAATTGTAGTAGTGCATGTATGACATAGAAAAAAAATTGAAGACCGTAAGAGGAAGCTATCTCCCGTTCGTCATCAAACATGCATTGTTCCCTCTCGGAACCACGAGCTTTCTAGTGAGTTGCTCCGGTTTGTGAGGGGTGTGTGTCCAAACTTTCGTCAAACATGACAATTTTTTCACCACATCATCTTGGTGACATGACATTACATCAACCAAGGTTTCATGTGTTTTCTAATTTTTTTTATTTTTTGGAATTAAAATGCCATGCCACTCCATGCTTAATTGTGTCATAGCCGTTAGACCAATATGTTTGAAAATTCCTTCCAATTTACTGCACATGGAATTAAATCGCACACAAGTACACGAAATATGAGTTTTCAAACCGTTATGGTTAGCTGTTGCATGTACATGTAGTTCATATTTCAATTACGGTCATTAAATGGCTAGAAAATCACTTAAATGTCTTAAAAGGTCAAATGACCCCTGAAATTTTCCAGAATTTGACATGACAGTTGTATTAGTACTACAAAATTTCTCGTTCATTTAAAACAACATCGATTTCCACTTTACTCCAAATTCATCTTTCACAGCTAATAAAAAATTTATCTACAACATCACACACAGTTGTTTTCTAGGAACCGTTTGCGATGAAATACCTGGGTCTATTTAAGTCTCCCTCCTTAAGCTTCACTGGCTCTTCTGCTCCAGTGCCGGCAACCCTTGAATCCATGAATCCCGATCCCCATTCCCCCACCCCCTTCTTGCAAAGATGACACGGTGGACACGCTTCCTGAAGGCCCCGAGCACCGTCGCCTATGCCGAGAGCGCGGCCGCCTACGCCGAGAGTGCCTCCGCATCCGCATTAAGCACGGCCGCTTCTGCTGAGAGGGTGTATGCGGCAGTCGAGACAGCTGCAGCTGCTGCTGTGACGGCGGCTGCAAACACCGAGAGTGCTCGAGCTATCGTCCGTGCCGCCGATGTTGCCCTGGCCCGGGTTGAGGCCATCCACGCCAAGATCGAGGATGCACACGCCAAGATACTCCAGGCCACCTCGGACTGCAGCATGCAACCCACATCTGAAAAGGCAGTGGTGGCCATGGAGCACCTGCTTCCTCATGAGGTCACCGAGCGGGAGCTGGAGATGCAGGAGGCGACGAAGATCGAGGAGCACTGGGAGGAGGAGTTGCGCGTGGCCGAGGTCAAGGTAGAGAAGAGTCTGTCCGTCGAGGAATCGGTGGTGGAGTACCAACGCGAGCTCTGGCGCAGCCGCTACTATGAGTACTACAACCTTGAGGGCGGCACCGAGGACGAGGATGAGGACGAGGACGCGCTCGACTTCAGCAGGGGGACACGGAGTCCACCAATGGCGGCATGTCGCCAGGACATGTCATCAACGTGTCATCTCACACCGGTGATGCATAGGCCGGCACGGCGGCGGATTTGTTAAAATTATGCGTACTTAGGCTTTGTTTTTAATGCTGGTCTTTTGTTTTTTTGACCTGGAAGACTGCAGGGCTTACACCCCGCAGCATTTTATTGAAAGAAGATAGAGAACAAGTACAAAGTTCCTCAAGAGGAGGAACAAAGAGGAATAAAAAGCTATACTAGAAAGGCTATAGAAAACTAAGAAAGTAAAGGAAAAAACACTACAAAAAACAGCTAGGAGAGAAAGAAGGTACAAAAAAGCTGGCCCTCAAGGAGGCAGGAAATCAATCCATTTGAGCAGAGCCTCCTTGTACCTGGTCTTGATCCGGTGTGAAAGAAGAGTAATTTCATGAATAAACCCATTTCTCCACTGCCTAAAAGTTGGGTTGACATGCCTAAAAGCCCCGTCATTCCTAACTTTCCAAATATTCCACCATGCAAGAAATACCACCTCTGAGAAAAAAGGCTTATTGAACTCCTTCTTTGCATGTAAGGCAATTTGCACCATATCATTGCTATCCAACCAGGAAACTTGCAGGTAGCTCCAGATTCTCACACTAAAGTTACATTGGAAGAACAGATGGTTCCTATCCTCAATTACTCCAGTCGGGCATAGGACACAACTAGGTCCATCATCAATTTTCCAATCGTGTCGTTGGATCATATCTTTGGTGTTAACTCTGTCCATAATGACCAGCCAGGCAAACATTTTAATTGTCATGGTACAGCAGCTTTTCCAAACCCAGCTGAGAATAGGATTAGCAATAACAGGCTCCTGGACAAATTCATAGTACTTTTTTGCCGAGTACTCCGCCTTCTTCCCGTGCCTCCAAGCCCAGATATCATCACAACCATTATCCAAGGAAGTCATAGATAACAAGCTTGATAGCTGATTGAACTCCCTAAAAGCCAGTTCAGAAGTGGTAAAGAAAACATTTGCTGCAAATTTCCTGCCTGTAACACTTCAATGACAGAAAGATTCTCCTGCAGGCAAAAGAGAAAAGCCTTGGAAACCTTTCTTGTAGAGGAATGCAAGATTGGTCAATCTCCCAATGATCAGACCAAAATAGAACAGAATCCCCCTTGCCAACAATGACAGAAGTAACAGCCGGATACTTGTCCATTAATTTACATATGTCCCTCCACCAGAATGAGCCACACAGAATAGTGTCATGAGGAATTCTTTGAAAGTAATATGAGTCCCACACCAAACGAACCCATGGCACATCTGCTTTGTTATAGAATTTATTCAGGTACTTAAGGAGCAGTGCATCATTTTGTAGTCCCAAATTCAGAATTCCAAGCCCCCCTTTCATCTTAGGCCTGTAGACAAGGGGCCAAGCAGCCAAAGAGTGTCCCTTGTCCTGACCATATTTCCTCCAGAGGCACTGTCTTTGAATCCTTTATAATTGTTTTAGAATGCCCTGTGGTAGAGATAGACTGCAAAGTAAGAAGATAGGCAATGAAGATATTACTGAATTTACCAGCTGCAACCTACTGCCTTGTGGTAGAAACCAGGAACTAGCAGTTAGCCTTCTTTCCATGCAGTCCACCAAAGGTAGCAAATCAATAATTTTGGGTCCAGTGGTTCCAACAGGGAGTCCCAAAAATAAGTGAAGGGCATAGAACCAAGCTGGCAACCAAACTGAGCAGCAAGTGCAGAGGCAATAGAGGCTTCCACATTGATTGGGTACATTGAAGACTTATGGAAGTTGATTTGCAGTCCAGTTGCCAAGGAAAAGGAGTTGAGCACTGACTTGAGGACTTCCAACTGAGCTGAGTCAGCATTCACAAACAACAAGGTATCATCTGCATACTGTACAAGTGGATAATCAGGATCATGTGTTGGTAATGGCAAGGTAAGCAGGCCCCTACATAAAAGATCATTGATCATGGTTTGCAGAAGATCAGCAGCAATCACAAAAGGCAAAGGAGAAATAGGATCTCCTTGCTTTACACCACATTTACACTTGAAATGATTTCTAGGCACACCATTTAACAAGATAGAGGAGGTTTCAGAAGATAAAAGCTGTTGAACCCATTTAATCCATTTGCTATCAACACCTTTTGCTACAAGGATTTTCAAAATTGCCTCATGCTGGATAGAGTCAAAAGCTTTTTCAAAGTCAAGCTTGAGCAATATGATTGGCTTCTTGGAATGGTTGCATTGATGAATATACTCAAAAGTCCAAGCAATACAATCCTGAATTGTTCTTGATTTAATGAAGCCATACTGACTCTTATGAACACAGTTGGTGATTTCATCCTGAAACCTGTTATCTGCAAGTTTAGTCAGAAACTTCAGTCCCACACTTGTCAAAGAGAATGGCCTAAAATCTCCAACACCCTCAGGTGTTTGCTTTTTTGGGATTAAAGTAATGAAAACTTCATTGAGGTTTTCCAAAAGGGCAGTTCCCGCATGAAACTCATTTACCAACCGAATAAAATCACTAGAAATGATTGCCAGCATCTCTTCATGAAAAGACCATTAAAACCATCTGGCCCTAGTGCCTTATCAATGGGCATTTCTTTTATGACCTTTTCAATCTCTTGCAGCTGGAAAGGTTTTGTGAGCACCTCAAGACCTTGCACTTCTGGGATTAGTGAGAGTATTTCATTGCCCAACAAAATTGGCTTAACAGTTCCCATTCTGCCCTTGAAAGCAACCAAAAATTCCTTAGCTATTTCCCCTTGATCTGAAGAAATTGTTCTATCAGAAAGTTGTAGACTAGCAATAGAATTCTTCCTATACCTCTTTGTTGCCATGGCCTGGAAAAATTTGGAATTTTCCTCTCCCACCTTGATATATCTGATAGTACATCTTTTCTTCCAGTATAAAAACTGCAAATGTAAAAGGTGTTCATGATGCATCTTACATATCTTCCTGAAGTTGTGTTCAGGTATGGATAGGGGCCTCCAATCCTCCAAATCATCCAGCCATAGAATTACCCAATTGCACTTTTCGGTCAAAGATTTGATGTGTGAGAGCCCCTTCTGCCATTTCTTGATTGTAAACCTCAAGGATTTCAATTTGTCCATAATAACTGCAGTTATATGAGTCTTATGTGAAGGCTTGTTCCAAACCTCCCTCACACGGTCCATGAACCTAGGTTGATGCACCCAATAATTTCCAAATCTAAAGATATGTGCTTTAGGAATTATGGTGCAGATAGAAATTACACAAGGAACATGATCAGACGCAGTTCTAGCAAGAGGTGCAACTTGTGTCATGGGATATTGAGTTATCCAACTTGCAGAAGTAAAAACCAGTCCAATTGCTCAAGAAGTGGAACATCCTGCATGTTTGACCAGGTAAATCTTCTACCTTTTAAAGGAAGTTCCAGCAGACCTAAATGGCCAATGATCTCATTAAAGATAAAAATATCATTAACATCCCCTCCCGGAAGATTACGATTGTCCATGGACCTGATAAAATTAAAATCTCCCAATAACAGCCATTTTTGTTCAGGTTCTACCTTAAGGTTATATAACCAGTTAACAAACTCATCCCTCAATACACCCTGACAAGGCCCATAAACATTCACTAAAAACCACTGGTCATTATTATGTATCGAGGTGAAGCTGATGACAATTCCAAAAGGCTTTACTTCAATTAAGGCACCCTTAAAAACATCTAAACGCCACACTGTCAGAATACCACCCGAGGCTCCTCTCAAGGGTGATTCAATGAACTGATCAAAACCCATAGGACAAATGCTCTTAATTAATGAACAAGGACAATTTGACAACTTAGTTTCTTGCAAACAAGCAACCGCACACTGGCTTTCAGAAATTTTCTCTCTAACAGTTTGTTGTCGTGTTTCAGAATTTAGACCATGAACATTCCAACAAAGCACCTTCCAATTACGCATAGATCTTTGATTCATGAGATAACCAAAAGAGAAGTATCAACAACTGCATGACATACAATGCCATACACCCAACGCCATAAGAAACAAAATGCATCCAGTTCTGGCCGCGCAACATAAAGTTTAGAATGACATAGACGACAGCGAATTTAACAGGCTCGCTACACCTAGCTAAAGTTTTAAACTGCAACATTTAAACACCACTGGAGGGGGAGTCGTCCTTGGGATTAGCCATAAGCTTCTCCTTGGATAGCAGGTTGGGGTCGATCTCCAGCTCTGCTCCAATTGCTTGTAGCACGTTGAGAGGCGTGGGTGGAGGAGCATCTTCAGACTTGCCATCATCACCAATGTCGTTAGGGGTGGGCTAGGCCTTCTGTATGGGCTTGGAATGAGGACGCCTTTTGGTGGGCTAGAGGGAAAGCTGCTCAAAACTCATAGGTTTGAACACATCCAGTTTTGTCGTGCTTCTCGTACATCTCCGTACAGAAGTATCCACTAAAGGAGCCACGATCTTCCTTCTTCTTGCATGTTTCTTGTCATTGGCCTGCGTAGAAGAAAAAACCACAAAAGAAGAGGAGTTATCCTCCAGGCTGCCAGACACAACATCTTCAGGGTGCATCTCTCCAGTCCCATCAAAATCAGACACTTCATTATCATTAGCACTGAGAACCTTGTCAGAAGGACATCCAAAAAGAGCTCTGGCAACTGGTCGTTTAGCCACAATAGGCTTCCTTAGAGCAAGGCTGTTGGGCAAGCTTGGCACCAAAGAAGACATCCTCTGCGAATCATCAAAGGCAATGGTCCATGTGCGCTTGGAGTGTGTCACTGTCCCAAGTGGATTGAAGAAGATAGGTCTAGGCACCTCCTTAATAGCAAATTCAGGTAACAGATTTTCAAAAGATCTCTTCCAGATCATCTCTGGAGGAAGAGGTGGCCTAGCCACAATCCGTGCCATGCCAATGAATATCTGATGCTGCTGAATGACAGGAGGTTGATAAGGAACAATTGCCAAAGGATTTTCCTCAATAGCCTGCTGCACATTGTCATGTAACTGATGATCCGGCTGCAATTGATTTTGCTCCTCAAACTGCATCCCCACATGCTGTTCCACAGACCTAGAGCCCTCCGGCTGATCAATGAAAATAGAAACCTGATCCTGTTCAGGCACAATAGGTTGTGGCGGCTGCTGATGCTCATCCTCATTATCCCCCCAGTTTGCATTTCCCCATCCAGCATCGTTCCACCCCAGCATCGGATATGGCGGAAGAACAAACATCAAATTATCTTGTAGCAGATTTCCAGGCAAGGAGTGCGGATTTCCATCCAGCGGCATCGGACCTTCATCATTTGGCATCTGGTCAGCAAAGTCAGCGCCCAGCACATAGCAAGCAGCAGTCCACGAGACCTGAGCTCCTCCCCATTCTGCATAATCTCCAAAGACCACATCACGTGGCACCAATGGCGTGTCAGGGAAACTTGCCTCCACCAGAGTCCGAACCAAATATGGATCCTCACTATCCCACGAATGGAATTTCCCAAAGGTGCCCACCGCCTGTGATATGAACTCCGTATTGCGGTAATCAAGAGGAATACCAATGAACATGAGCCAACCCTTGCGGAACCCATGATTCCTCTTAAAATTTGCTCCCTCATCATGTTTCATAAATCTAACGAAACTCTCATTACCCAGAGGAAATGGGGCATGCTAAATCAACGTATATCTGACAGATGGATCTCTAACTTGGAATAACCCTACTCCATGAAACCAAGGCTGAGCAGAGCGAACCAGAGTACCTCTGTTCTGAAGAAACTGAACAATGTCGTCCCTGACTGGTCCAAGCGGACCCTCTGGAATAGGCATGACCTCGGCGACCATGTAATCCTCATGGCGGCGAGGAGGACGAGCCGCAGGCGTGATGAAGGTGCGAGGAAGCCGCCTTTCTCCACCATTGATGATGTGGTGGCCTACCGGAACGAAACGTTGTGGATCAAGCTCATAGTTTGCCATAGCCGGTTGCTTCTGGGAGGGGATGGGGTTTTCTTTGGGAAGAGGAGGGGGGATTGGTGCAATGAGGGCGGTGATGATGAGACTGGGCAAGCTATCCCGATAACTCCGGCACCGTTCCCCTGACCGGTAGGGTTTTCCGATATACTCGTGCTTTGTTGCAGAGAAATTGGTCGCCAAGCCAATCCATTGGTGCACGTGAAATCATTACAATCCCTGCTAAAGTGACCCATGCGTGAGCAAGGCGATCAGACCGCTCGCATTCCACAAGTGGTTGCTAGGTGGCCCCTGAGATTACAGAGGGTACAAGTTAAAACCTGGTCCACCATGTCATTGACCATGGCATCAAACTGTTGTGCTGCTTCTTGCGTGGTGGGTATTTCCTTTAGAGGGGTTGATGGGCTTGGGCCAATAGATGTGTCCAACATCTCAGAAATTGGGGTATTCTGCGACAAGGCAGGCCCATTAACCAAAGAACCAGAGCTTGGCCCAACAGATATATCTGGAGACACTCGGCCAGAACGGTGTGCGTCCGAAGAGGATGGGCTAGATCTCAAGCTACCATTTTGAACTGGAAAAATTCCCGCTTCTGCAAATTGTGCAGAGGGATTACCAGAAACCACGGGCCGCGGATCCACAGTTATCAGATCAAGTGTGGATGACGTGGTCGACCGATGCAACTCCGGCAACGGTTGAACAGTACCAAACACGATAGGCGGCTGAGCCACCGTCCAATGCAAGTCAAGGGGGGCGCTTGTCTAATAACAACACGCTCATGAGCAGATAGATTATATCCCCCATCCATAATAGTATCAATGCAATTTTGAGAAGCAGGATATCTATAACCTTTGCAGGCAGAATATTGTTCAAATGTGGCAAAAGACAATTTCTTGCAAACAGTGGTAGCTGACTTAAGAGAAGATCTAACCGGAGGCTTATGCATGGCCAAAAGACCCAAAGAAGATCTACGTTTAGTATGACTAATCAAAATCCACTCAGCATCACATTCTTTACGCCAGATCTTAAGTTCCCGAACCCAATTAGGTCCTCCATTGCCCCAAATATTGAAATAACATTTGAACAGATCGCAAGCAAATGAACGCAGATCCACAATAATAAAACCAACTTGCTTGCATGAGACTTGTAAAGAGAAAACCTTGTCTTTGACGTGAAGAACCCGTAGATCAATAGCCGATCCACCAATTGCAGCCTCCAAAGCTGCCGCCACAGACTCCTCCGACAATCGGAACGCGTGACGGCTAAAGAACACAATCAATGTGAAAGCCCTCCTTCGTCCCATTAGATGGATCGTTTGACCAGTGGATCTGAAAACCTCATCAGAAAAAGCCGTACCCTTGGAGAAATCCAAGCCAAGGGTAGATCCACCAGACAAACCCATAGGAGATGGGTATTGCCTTGATCTAGAAGAGACGCCGGAGAGGATGATCGGAAGGGATCCACAGATTAGTGGAGGATGACGGAGATCGTCGGAGGTGAGGCCAGAGCCACGGTGGGTGGTGGGAGTGCCATCCGCCTGAGTGCTGGTCTTTTGTTAGAGCAATGTTTTGGTCAACTAGCTATGTTTAATTACTAAAATTGCTCGATCCAGTGAGTGTGGTATGTCTATTGTACGCTGTTTTGTGTGCCCAAGCAAGCGATGTTAAATTATGCAATGACGTACCCAGGGAAATTTCCACCAAGATTAGAATTATCAACCTCATCACATGCGCAAAAATCAGAAGAATCATTTGCGATGCACACAATCGTTCAAAGTGAAAGGTCTGTCGGCACCGCGCAAAGTTTCCCTTCACATTTCCAAAATTTTGGCCCACCGCTAAAATATCTACCCCCGCCCCCCCTTCCCCACCCCCTTTTCTCCCCGACCACAAGTCATATTTCCCATGTTTCCTCCTTCCTTCCTTCCTTGCTAAGCTATAGCCGCTTCCTCGCTCTCGTC
>NC_041390.1:538976937-538999957 GCF_002162155.2 Triticum dicoccoides
CCACCCGGGTATGCCTCTCTTCTCTCTCTTGGGCTATGAATTGGAATGAAGGATTTTTACTCGGCGATCAATTTGAGTCATTTCTTCCTCTTGCAGCTCCCTAGGACCATCAGTGGCAACGAATGGAGCGGGGTGGCTGAAGATCTATCTGCTCGTTGTCACCATCAATCTCCATGCATGAAGCTAGTTGCGTTTGATTCTGTGGATAGTGGGAGGAAGTTTCTGGCATGTGCAGAGAAGGTTAGACCCTCTTTCGTTGTTATAAATCATTTGTTAGATGTGATTCAAACACTGTAACGGTCCCAACCCATTCATACCACACCTTCAACCAAACGCATCCTAAGGCAGTGTCACAATTTGTATCTAGTATCTTAAATTATTGCCATCTCATCAGCGGTGCCATTAGAAAACTATTTGGCACCACTCTAGCAGTTTGTGCAACCAACTTTGGTTCACACATCCGATCAGCCAAACAGTAAAATACTAAATCTTTATGACATGAAGGAACTGAGCATTAGAGCAACTACGTGCTCCGGAGTCTGGGTCCCTAATTTTTTTACGCTGCATCAGTTCACCAGTGTAGGGCACCGGTGTGAGATGTAGCAACAATTGTCTTTACCCCAGTTTTGGCATACATAGTGGACGGCCTTAGTGCTATTAGTTCTATGTTACTAAATTTGTGCATGTACACACCTGTTAGTATGAATTTGCTGTCATCCAAACACTGTCGCTATACTGTCGCAGTTATATTTACCTTCCTCATAAAATGTTCAATTTATTATTTATTGTACATGAGTAAGAACTTGTTGCGTCGTTGTAGTTAATTATTTGGTTGTTGTCTCAGTTCCAATGAGTTCATTTGCACATTGATCTTTTTGAGAAGATATGTCATAATTAACATGTTTGTTTAGTTTTTCAAAATAAGCATTGGTGATTTTCTATGTTGCTATAAACCCATTCCCCTACAATTGTTACTGATCTAGTTTAAAATATTATAGGATGAATGGAAGTGTTCTTACTTGGAGTGGGTTGATCAAGAGTGTCCACAGTCTTTGAACATGTGCCTAGTGAAGCTCTGGAGCATGTATGAGGAAGAGAACAGATGTAGGCTTAGAGAAACTGTTGTCAACGCTGAAGAATATTTGAAGATGCGAGATAAAAAGTTGAAGGTGGAGAATGAGCTCAGATTTTTTAAATCAGACTTTGCTAAGATGGTGTTGGCGAAGGAGGAGGCACTTTCCCAGTTGGCCCGTGCAAAACATGTTCTTACTAAACTGAAAGCAGAGGTGGATAAGACGAGCCTAGATGATCTCGATTAGGGAAATGAATATATTGTTCTTATGAAATTGAACTAGCTATATGTTGTACCATGTTGTTTTCATGTAGCTACCGCACTATGATGTTATAATATATTTATGTGCTTGATATGAAATTGGCAAAGAGTTGTTTGATATTAAATGTGAATTTGCGTAATACGGGAATTATTAATTTTAAACTAATAAACCTGCTAAATGTGGCATGGACCTTTGCAAACAGTTCTAGTAGTAAAAGCGCTTGCGATGGATAGCCCAATGCCACACAGTTTTCTTCATCAAATCGTGTGTGATATAGTTGATAAAAGAAAATAGTTAACCAAGTCAGACCGTGTGTGATAGTTACACCTTTCACACATGAGCCTACACATAAAACTATGTGGGATGTACGTACGAACGGAAACGTTTTTCCTGGATTTATTCTGTGGGATGTACATAAGAACGGAAACGTATTCCTTGGATTGACTGTGTGTGATATACATACGAACGAAAATGTTTTTCTGGGATTCACCGTGTGGGATGTACATACCTATGAAAACGATGTTCTCGGATTACCGTGTGGGATGTACATACCTACGAAAATGATTGGGTTTTGATGCCTTGCCTGATCGCACACGGCCCCAGCCTGTGTCCTAGGAGGGCCTATCCCTGATGATTTCTGGGTCGTGTGGGAAGGACCCCCCTATCGCCCACACTCACTTGGCGACGGTTCTAAATGCCATCGTGAAAAGGGGTTAAAAACTATTTGTTTAGCACCGACATGCACCATTGACCCTTTGCTCGATGATGAAGTTGGGGTTCTCCGCGGCCTTGGCCGCCTCAGCCTCCTCGCTCATGAATTGGCCGTAGATTTGTCCTTATGCCGTAGATTTGGCCTTCTGTCAGCTGATGCTGCTTGAGGAGGGAGAGGTTGTACCTTGTTCCTCCTGCGCCTGCCGAAACCCTGACATCGACTGTGGCGCGGGCTACTGCTCCGCCATGGCATCCTTGAAGTGCGCCTGCACATGCTCCATGGTCAAGCCGGCATCGAACAGGGCAGGCAAGGGCGCTAACTCATTGCTGAAGGCTATCTCTATCGTTGGAGACCTCTGAGGAGTAGGCCGGTAGACCAACCTCTATCGGCCTCACATGGCAACCTTGCCAGCTGGCCACAAGGGTGACCAGCTCATGCTTATGCTCCATCAAGAGGCTCTCCAACAATGCACTAGAGCTCGAGGTCATGGCAGAGGTGGTCCATGGAGAAGTATGTGAAGTAGACGCAGTGTGGCATGGTTTGTGCCGAGTGTGACCTGGTGCAAATGGCGGACACCGGCCAGGCAAGCGGCGGGGTGTGTCAATGCAGGTGCCGGAGTTGGTTTCACGGTCGGTATGCCTGTATAATGACGGTAGGCGAACGGACAACAACCTACTTCAAGTGGTAGATTTCCATCATGCCCCGTCCAGTAATGTCTCTACGACATTAAACAGGTGCGGACATCGGACGCGACACAAGCGGTGCTCTCGATCGACGCGGCGCTTCAATGTTGGCACAAATGAAAGGTCGCATTCGCTCTAGGCCGGCATGAATGCAACACTCGTGCTCTGGAACGGCTTGAGCAATGGAAACAGCTTCACGCGAGAGAGAATTTTGGGTTCAGTCCAGGGACTCCTTTGCGTATGTGGCAGCAATCCTGCAAAGCCCCTTGTTTTGCCTCTAGTTTGCCAGAAAACAGATGTCTAAGCTGGTCCGCAGACCGATGGGATACCGTGTTGGATGGCAAAATGGGTCCAGACAGAAGCAGGCGATTTGAGGATCAGCTTTGGGGATGCCTTTACTCCTATAAAAGTATGTTGTAGTGCCCACCTTCTAGGGGCTTCAAGGGTGAGGAGCCCTCTGTGTGTCCGTTTTTAGGTGGTGTTCCGCGGGGACCTCTTGGGAGCTATCCGCATCATCGGATCTACCCGGACGACAAGCACCCAAGAGATCTGCCATGGCTATCCATGATAGATGGACTGCGGGCAAAGGGACAGGGCCACTGTCTTACAGCGCCCTTTCACATGCCCACTCACACGCGAGATTGGATGCCGGACCCGCGCGTTGGCGTCCTCGCCTCGCGGGGGTCAAAGGGGGGCAAAGGCGCGTGAGACGATGTAGGTGGGCATGACGCACACCTTGTTTGTTGTGTCCGAACTAGCTCGGCTTGCGTTGCGCCCATGCGTGGCTTACTAGGAGCCTCCGCGCCTGTCTGTTCCACGAGGGCCTCCTAGGGGCTTTTTGCGCCATCTGATATTATAACATATACTTCCTTGATCACTTTAACATAGATTAATCTTAAGAAGATCATTGCCTACTCCTCTGTATCCCATATGAGTTTGGTGACTATTGATATGTTTAGTCAGGCGGTGGCTGTTAGGTCACCTATTCTGTGTTATGAACACACAAGCAAGGCCAAAACATGTGTGCCAGGCATGCGACCGATCAACCTACTGGCAATAGGGGAGAAAACTTAACATGTTGCAAGGAAAACATCAATGTCTGTTTAGCCAACACTGCCTAATTAAAGAGTTGTAAATATCATAAACCCATACCACCGTAAGGTTTGGGTGCAATGCATATCTTTGCTGGGTGCAATGCATATCTTTGCTTGCACCCCATTAAAACTCTCTCATGATTCTCATGAGTTCTTCATAAAGGCCCAGGAAGTTTAAAGACATCCATCAAATAGGTCGGAGGGGATTGCATAACTACCTTGATGAGGATTTCTTTGCCGCCGTTAGAAAATTCTCCCTATTGCACCATTCCATTCAGAAGTTGCGCTTGAATGATGTGAAAAATCCCTCATGCCATTCGGCCCATTGGTGTAGGGAGCCCCAAATATTTTGCTCAAACTATACATGTGTCCCCCTGCACCACAACCTTGACCTCCTCTTGTACATCGCTAGGGCAAGCTTTCCCATGCATGAGACCACTTGTGTCAACACATTTCCCAACTGGCATGTCCCTTGGGCATGTTGATCACTTGCTGCACAGCCGACCTTGCTCTCGGCCTCTGTGATGACCCACAAGTGTAGGGGATCTATCGTAGCCTTTTCGATAAGTAAGAGTGTCGAACCCAACGAGGAGCAGAAGGAAATGATAAGCGGTTTTCAGCAAGGTAATCTCTGCAAGCACTGAAATTATCGGTAACAGATAGTTTTGTGATAAGATAAATTGTAGCGAGCAACAAGTAATGAAAGTAAATAAGGTGCAGCAAGATGTCCCAATCCTTTTTGTAGAAAATGACAAGCCTAGACAAACTCTTATATGAAGGAAAGCGCTCCCGAGGACACATGGGAATTATGGTCAAGCTAGTTTTCATCATGTTCATATGATTCGCGTTCGGTACTTTGATAATTTGATACATGGGTGGACCAGTGCTTGGGTACTGCCCTTCCTTGGACAAGCATCCCACTTATGATTAACCACTATTGCAAGCATCCGCAACTACAACAGAACTATTGTAACACCCTCGATGCGGCTATATCTCCCACGCGTCGAAGCACGACTTAGAGGCATAACCGCATTGAAAGCAATGTCGCAAGTGAGGTAATCTTCGCAAACAACCCATGTAATACAATAAGGGAAAAGATACATAGTTGGCTTACAATCGCCACTTCACACAAATACATGAATAAAGCATTACATCAACCAAATACAATCAGGGCCAAACTACGGAACCAGAATAAAAGAAGAACCCCAAATGCGACAAGGTCCCCGATCGACCCCAACTGGGCTCCACTACTGATCAACTAGAATGAAACAACACAAAGGACAAGATCTTCATCGAGCTCCTCCTGAGCTTGGTTGCGTTATCTGCACGGACTCGTCGGCACCTGCAAACTGGTTTTGGAAGTATCTGTGAGTCACGGGGACTCAGCAATCTCACACCCTCATGATCAAGACTATTTAAGCTTATGGGTAAGGTAAAGGTATGAGGTGGAGCTGCAACAAGCGACTAGCATATGTGGTGGCTAACATACGCAAATGAGAGCGAGAAGAGAAGGCAAAGCACGATCAAGAAAACTATGATCAAGAAGTGATCCTAGAACAACCTACGTTAAGCATAACTCCAACACCGTGTTCACTTCCCGGACTCCACCGGAAAGAGACCATCACGGTTACACACGCGGTTGATGTATTTTAATTAAGATCAACTTCATGTTTTCTACAACTGGACATTAACAAATTCCCATCTGCCCATAACCGCGGGCACGGCTTTCGAAAGTTCAAATCCCTGCAAGGGGTCCCAACTTAGCCCATGACAAGCTCTCACGGTCAATGAAGGATATTTCTTCTAGTGGGAAGACCCGACCAGACTCGGAATCCCGGTTACAAGACATTTCGGCAATGGTAAAACAAGACCAGCAAAGCCACCCAGATGTGCCGACAAATCCCGATAGGAGCTGCACATATCTCGTTTTCAGGGCACACCGGATGAGCCAGACGTCGGGTGGGCCAGCCCAGAGTTGCCCCTGGTAGCTCCGGACATCGCTCGGTTTGGACCAACACTCAGAGGAGCACTAGCCCGGGGGTTTAATAAATATGACCCTTGGGCAGGCCTACCCAAGGGAAAGAAAAAGGCTAGGTGGCGAATGGTAAAACCAATGTTGGGCCTTGCTGGAGGATTTTTATTCAAGGCGAAGTGTCAAGGGGTTCCCATTATAACCCAACCGCGTAAGGAACACAAAATCCGGGAACATAACACCGACATGACGGAAACTAGGGCGGCAAGAGTGGAACAAAACACCAGGCATAAGGCCGAGCCTTCCACCCTTTACCAAGTATATAGATGCATTAATTAAATAAGAGATATTGTGATATCCCAACAAGTAAACATGTTCCAACAAGGAACAACATATCCATGTACCAACAAGGTACAGACTTCATCTTCACCTGCAACTAACAACGCTATAAGAGGGGCTGAGCAAAGCGGTAACATAGCCAAACAATGGTTTGCTAGGACAAGGTGGGTTAGAGGCTTGACTTAACAACATGGGAGGCATGATAATCAAGTGGTAGGTATCACAGCATAGGCATAGAAAAAGAGCGAGCAACTAGCAAGCGAAGATAGAAGTGATTTCGAGGGTATGGTCATCTTGCCTGAAATCCCGCAAGGAAGAAGAACGAGTCCATGAAGAAGACAAACGGACGTAGACGAACGGGTCCTCACAAACGCGACGTTACCGGATCCAACCCTAAGGAGAAAACACCGGAAAGAAGCACACAACATAGTAAACAAACCACACATGAACATGATATGATATGCGGGATGCGGTATGCGATGCATATGCATGATTTGCAAGGGAATGAATGAACCTGGCCTCAACTTGGAAAAACAAGAGTGCCACTGGAAAGGTTGGGTGATTTTGGTTGAAATCGATATAAAGATCACCGGAATCGGATGCACGGTTTGGAAATGGCAAGCAAAACAAATATGGCACCGGTCTGCGATAAACAGCAAGTGACCAACTAAATGCAACAAGATAAATATGCTACAACACTCAAACATGGCAACACAATACATGGCAGGGATCCACTCAAGATGCTTAACAAAAGATGAACACTGAGCTACGGCTAATTCATCCATTAACAGGTTCAAACAAGCATGACAAAAATGCAAATGATAACATGTTTCAGACTTAGTGAAATTAACACAAGCCTGGAATTTCAGATCAGGTAGCACACTTTGAAGCAATAAAACTATATGCTACAGGAACATAACATGGCAAAGCAAGGCATGGCATGGAGCTACTCAAAGAGCTTAAAAAAAGTCCCTTAGTGACGTTGAGCCAAAAGGGATCAGAAAATACAATTGCAAGCATGTGAACATGGCAAAAATATAATCAGATTACAGACTTAGTGAAAAACTGGAGCATGCAAATCAGATATCAAGTAGGCATGTTTACGAGCTCGATGTACTCACTAAAGAGCATGTCATGATAATCTAAGCATACACCCATCAAGAATACACATTTTACAAGCTAGACATGGCAATAACAACAACATAGCATGCATGGATCAACAACAACATCCTCGGCAAAATCGCTAACAAGTAGACAATCTGCCCAGATTCACGAAATAGCAAAAGTAGAGCTCGGTTGACTCAAGCTACGTTGCTCCATAAATGAAAACAAAGACATTGATGGATAGAGCACCACAATATTAACAAATCATCCTTACCGGTCATCCTCAAAAGAGGCACGGATCACTAGGAAACAACATGAACATATGGCATATTGATAGAAACAGATCAAGGACTTAGTGAAATTCTAAGTCCCTGAAATCAGCATTAACGAATGCACCACTTTGCAAGCTTGTGCTAGTCACCACACATATCACACAAATACATGGATAGCACCTCTGGAAAGATGGCAAAGCATATAACAAAACATATGTAGAGCTCAGGGGCATATCATGCACACATTAATCATGGCAAAAATGACAAATAGCTATTTGGTGCAGCAGATCTGACAATAAACTCAAATAGCACTCTTCCAGCAGCATTTCGGGCATCAAGATGAACTCAAATGAAAATGATGCAATGAGATGAAATGATGTGCTCTCCGAGGCGAACATTTTGATATGCTACACGCGCAAAACGGATCTACGGATGATGAATTATGACACGAAGAACATGGGCATTTGAAACATGGAAATCTCGGGGACTTAGTGAAATTATACCTCCGCGAAAGTCAACGCGGGACGGAGCGGACCGGGACGCGAGGAGGCTGTTTGGTTGAAGGGACCGGTGAATCTGATCCACCCCGCGTGGATCCAGACGGGGCGGCGAGGCGGCGCACTCCGGCGAGCTTGGACGCCGGCGAGGAGGAGATCCAGCGGCGGCTGTGGGCGGCGCGGGGCCACGTGGAGGTGGCGGGCGGCGCCACGCCGGCGACAAGGTGGCGACGAGCGAGCGGGGCGGCCGGCGAGCGTAGGCACCGGGACGATGAAGGACGCGGTGGCCGGCGCAAACTCCGGCGACCGGAAGCGAGAAGACGGCGGGCGGCGCGGCGCGGGGTCCTCCGCGGGTGGCGGCGGTGGCGGTTGGGCCCCGCGGGCCAGCTGTAGGCCGCGCGGGCCGGCGGCGGCGAAGAGCCCGGAGAGGACGCGTGGCGGCTCCGAATTGGCTGCGGGGTCCGTTGGACGTGTCCGGCCACCGGGCGGACATGTCCGTCGGCGGGAGGAGGACGAAGTTAGGGTTTGCACCGCGAATTTCGTAGGGGATCACATATTTATAGGTAGAGGGAGCTAGGAGAGTCCAAATGAGGTGCGGTTTTCGGCCACGCGATCATGATCGAACGACCGAGATGATGGAGGAGGTTTAGGTGGGTTTTGGGCCAAATTGGAGGGGTGTTGGGCTGCAACACACATGACGCCTTTTCGGTCCCTCGGTTAACCGTTGGAGTATCAAACGAAGTCCAAATGGTACGGAATTTGACAGGTGGTCTACCGGTAGTAAACCAAGGCCGCTTGGCAACTCTCAGTCCAATCTGGAAATGTTTAACCCCCACACACGAAAAGAAGGTAGAAAGGACCACCGGAGGAGATAGAAGCGCCGGAATGCAAAACGGACAACGGGGAAAATGCTCGGATGCATGAGACAAACATGTATGCAAATGAAATTCACATGATGGCATGATATGCAATGCATGACACGCAAGCAATCACCAGGCAACAACAATGAATAACTGGAGGACACCTGGCACATCGGTCTCGGGGCGTTACAACTATTAAGGTAAACCTAACAATAGCATGAAACATATGGATCCAAATCAGCCCCTTACGAAGAAACGCATAAACTAGGGTTTAAGCTTCTGTCACTCTAGCAACCCATCATCTACTTATTACTTCCCAATGCCTTCCTCTAGGCCCAAACAATGGTGAAGTGTCATGTAGTCGATGTTCACATGATACCACTAGAGTAAAGACAACATACATCTCATCAAAATATCGAACAAATACCAAATTCACATGACTACTTATAGCAAGACTTCTCCCATGTCCTCAGGAACAAACGTAACTACTCACAAAGCATATTCATGTTCATAATCAGAGGGGTATTAATATGCATAATGGATCTGAACATTTGATCTTCCACCAAATAAACCAACTAGCATCAACTACAAGGAGTAATCAACACTACTAGCAACCCACAGGTACCAATCTGAGACTTAGAGACAAAGATTGGATACAAGAGATGAACTTGGGTTTGAGAGGAGATGGTGCTGGTGAAGATGTTGATGGATATTGACCCCCTCGCGGTGAGAGGATCGATGGTGATGATTTCCCCCTCCCGGAGGGAAGTTTCCCCGGCAGAACAGCTCCGTCGGAGCCCTAGATTGGTTCCGCCTCGTGGCGGCGGAGTTTCGTCTCATGAGCTTGCTTATGATTTTTTTCCAGGACGAAAGACTCCATATAGCCAAAGATGGGCATCAGAGGGCTGCCAGGGGGCCCACGAGGTAGGAGGCGCGCCCAGGGGGTAGGGTGCGCCCCCCACCCTCGTGGACGGTGGGCGGCACCCCTCTGGTACTTCTTTCGCCCAATATTTTTTATATATTCTGAAACATGCTCCCCTGAAGTTTCAGGACTTTTGGAGATGTGCATAATAGGTCTCTAATATTTGCTCCTTTTCCAGCCCAGAATTCCAGCTGTCGGCATTCCCCCTCTTCATGTAAACATTATAAAATAAGAGAGAATAGGCATAAGTATTGTGACATAATGTGTAATAACAACCCATTATGCAATAAATATCGATATAAAAGCATGATGCAAAATGGACGTATCAACTCCCCTAAGCTTAGACCTCACTTGTCCACAAGCGAAATCCAAAATTGAAAAATATGTCCACATGTTTAGAGATAGAGGTGTCCATAAAATAAAATACGGACATGAGGGCATCATGATCATTCTTAGAACAGCAACATATATATATATATATATTGTCATATGATCTCTTATGCTAAAGTAACAATGTGTTCACAGTTTCAGGTATGAATCATAAACTTCATTGAAAACTAACAAACTATGATCTCGGTCATTGAAGCAATTGCAATTTATCATAACATCGGAAAGAGTCAATATAAGAGATTTTCAGCAAGTCCACATACTAAACTATCATTTAGTCTTTCACAATTGCTAACACTCATAAAATACTTATGGGTATGAAGTTTTAATCAGACACAGAGACAAATAGGGGCTTATAGTTTTGCCTCCCAACCTTTTACCTCAAGGGTAATGCCAACAATAATAGTTCATGAAAACTCACATCCAATTAGCTATATATATCAGGATCTTTCGAACACATTGTGCTTGCCAAAGGATAAAATGTAAAAAGGAAAGGTGAAGATCACCATGACTCTGGTATGAAGTATTAGACATGAATAAAATATAGGCCCTTCTCAGAGGGAAGCATAGGTTGTCATGTGCTTTTATGGTTCGATGCAAAAAATCTTAATGCGAAAGAACGTCACTTTATATTGCCACTTGTGATATGGACGTTTATTATGCAGTCTGTCGCTTTTATTTCTTCCACATCACAAGATCGTATGAAGCTTATCTTCTCCAAACTAATAAATAATACATATTTAGAGAGCAATTTTTATTGCTTGCAACAATGACAACTTACTTGAAGGATCTTATTCAATCCATGGGTAGATATGGTGGACTCTCATGGCAAAACTGGGTTCAAGGATATTTGGAAGCACAAGTAGTATCTCTACTTGGTGCAAAGAAATTGGCTAGCGTGAGGGGGAAAGGCAAGCTCAACATGTTGGATGATCCATGAAAATATAATTTATTTCATATGTAAGAAGACATAAGACATTACGTTGTATTCGTTGTCCAACATCAACTCTTTAGCATGTCATATTTTAATGAGTGCTCACAATTATAAAAGATGTCCAAGATAGTATATTTATATGTGAAAACCTCTCTTTCTTTATTACTTCCTATTAATTTCAAAGATGACCAAAGCTATGTTTGTCAACTCTCAACAACTTTTATTAATCATACTCTTTATATGTGAAGTAATTACTCTCCATAAGATCCATATGATCTCTTTATTTCTTTTTATTCTTTCTCTTTTATTTAATTCCCTCAAGATCATAGCAGGATAATCAAGCCCTTGACTCAACACTAATCTTTATTATATATAGCTCACGGACTCGATTACATAGAAGGATCATAGAGCAAAACTCAAAACTAGATCATACTAAAACTTTATTCTACTAGATAAAGATATTACCAAAAGGATAGAACTAAGAAAACGGTAAAGATAAAAGTTGTGATGGTGATACGATACCGGGGCACTCCCCCAAGCTTGGCAGTTGCCAAGGGGAGTGCGCATACCCATCTATTTATGTCTCTTTCCTTGGAGGTGGTGATGATGGAGTTGTTGATGATGTAGGCTTGTCGTCCATCTTCCAAGGCATAGGCTCACCATCATAAAAGGATGATCGAGTCTCCGGGATCCTCAAATCTGCAGCCAAACTCATCCTCTTGAATCTATATTCATACTCACAGTTTAGGTTTTGCAGGTCATAGATCTGGGCTTGGAGGCACTTGATTTTCTCATGAAGCTTGAAGATGGCCTCCCCAATGTTCTTGGCATCCAGCTTGTGGTTGTTGGTGAACTCCGTGATCATTATACGATTGGAGTTGAGTCCACGTTCCACCATCTCTTGGCACTTGAAAACTTGTTGCTCCATCGCCTCGAGCCTTGTCTCCATGCTTCCGGTCCTCGTTTGTCCCTCAACATACGGATGTGCAGCAACCCCTCACGCATCTCAATGGTTTGAGGGTGTTGCAGCACCTCCGCGAGGTAGGGGTTGATGACCTTCTTGAAGAACCTGTCCTTGGGGGCACTTGAAGACGTCATGGTGATCTAGATCTGTCAGAAAAACAGCTCGAAACAAAGACAGAAGATATTTGCGTGATACGGTGGTCAAAACCTTCGGGAGATTATATAATGAATTTTTACCGACCAAAAGAAGTATCGTGCAAGAAAACGGTGTCCGAAGGGCACACGAGGTCCCCACGAGGCAGGGGGTGCGCCCAGGGCGGTAGGGCGCGCCCTCCACCCTCGTGGAAGCCTCTTGTCCTTACTGGACTGCTTCTTTTTTCCTATTTTCTTAAATATTCCAAAACAGAGAAAAATTGCCATTAGAATTGTTTTGGAGTCGGTTTACTTACCGTACCACATACCTATTCCTTTTCGGAGTCTGAAACGTTCTGGAAAGTGTCCCTTATGTATTCCTTCGGGGTTATGGTTTCAATAACATTAGTTTCAAAGGATTACCTGAGATATAATGTTTGATTCTTTGACCGTTCACCACCCCTGGATCCGTGCCTTCGAAGTTGTTGATTTTTATGGCACCGGAACGATAGACCTCCTTGATAATGTAAGGACCTTCCCATTTAGAGAGAAGTTTTCCTGCAAAAAATCTTAAACGAGAGTTGTATAACAATACATAATCACCTACATTAAACTCACGTTTTTGTATCCTTTTGTCATGCCATCTTTTAACCTTCTCTTTAAACAGTTTGGCATTCTCATAGGCCTGAGTTCTCCATTCATCAAGTGAGCTAATGTCAAAAAGCCCCTTCTCACTGGCAAGTTTGAAATCATAATTGAGCTCTTTAATAGCCCAATATGCCTTATGTTCTAGTTCAAGAGGTAAGTGACATGCTTTTCCATAAACCATCTTATATGGAGACATACCCATAGGATTCTTATATGCAGTTCTATAAGCCCATAATACATCATCAACTTTCTTGGACCAATTCTTTCTAGATCTATTAACAGTCTTTTGCAAGATTAATTTAAGCTCTCTATTACTCAATTCTAATTGACCACTAGACTGTGGGTGATATGGATATGCAATTCTATGATTAACATCATACTTAGCAAGCATTTTACGAAAAGCACCATGAATAAAATGTGAACCACCATCAGTCATTAAATATCTAGGGACTCCAAACCTCAGAAAAATAACTTCTTTAAGCATCTTAATAGAGGTGTTATGATCAGCACTACTAGTTGGAATAGCTTCTACCCACTTAGTAACATAATCAACAGCAACTAAAATATGTGTATACCCATTAGAGGAAGGAAACGGTCCCATATAATCAAAGCCCCAAACATCAAATGGTTCAATAACAAGTGAATAATTCATAGGCATTTCTTGACGTCTACTAATATTACCAATTCTTTGACATTCATCACAAGATAAGACAAACTTATGGGCATCCTTGAAGAGAGTAGGCTAATAAAAACCGGATTGCAATACCTTATGTGCAGTTCTATCTCCAGCATGGTGTCCTCCATAAGCCTTGGAGTGAAACTTGCGTAGGATCTATTCCTGTTCATGCTCAGGTACACAACGTCTAATAACACCATCTACTCATTTATAAAGGTGTGGGTCATCCCAGAAGTAATGTCGTAAATCATAGAAGAACTTTTTCTTTTGCTGGTATGTGAAACTAGGTGGTATAAATTTAGCAACTATGTAATTAGCATAATCAGCATAATATGGAGCAGTACGAGAAGCATTTATGACAGCTAATTGTTCATCAGGAAAGCTATCATCAATAGGTAGTGGGTCATCAAGAACATTCTCTAATCTAGACAAGTTGTCTGCAACAGGGTTCTCAGCCCCCTTTCTATCAATAATATGCAAATCAAATTCTTGTAGCAAGAGAACCCATCTAATAAGTCTAGGTTTAGCATCTTTCTTTTCCATAAGATATTTAATAGCAGCATGATCGGTGTGAACAGTTACTTTGGAATCAACAATATTAGGTCTGAACTTATCACAAGCAAATACAACTACTAAAAATTCTTTTTCAGTAGTAGCATAGTTTCTCTGGGCATTGTCTAGAGTTTTACTAGCATATTGAATAACATTTAATTTCTTATCAACTCTTTGTCCAAGAACAGCACCTACAACATAATCACTAGCATCACACATAATTTCAAATGGTAAATTCCAATCAGGTGGCTGAACAATAGGTGCAGAAATCAAAGCTTTATTAAGTATTTCAAATGCTTCTACACAATCATCATCAAAGACAAAAGGAACATCTTTTTGTAAAAGATTAGTCAGAGGCCTGGAAATTTTAGAGAAGTCCTTAATGAACCTCCTATAAAAACCGGCATGACCAAGGAAACTTCTTATACCTTTAATGTCCTTGTGACACGGCATCTTTTCAATAGCATCAACCTTAGCTTTATCAACTTCAATACCTCTTTCAGAAATTTTATGCCCCAAGACAATGCCTTCATTAACCATAAAGTGGCACTTCTCCCAATTCAAGACAGGATTAGTTTCTTCACATCTCTGCAAAACTCGACCAAGGTTGCTTAAGCAATCATCAAAAGAAGTTCCATAAACAGAGAAATCATCAAATGAAGTTCCATAAATGGAGAAATCATCCATGAATACCTAAACAATCTTTTCACAAAAGTCAGAGAATATAGCAGTCATACATCTTTGAAAGGTAGCAGGTGCATTACATAAACCAAAAGGCTGTGATGCCCCCGATTCAATCGTACACTAATCATACACGCAAACGTGTACGATCAAGATCAGGGACTCACGGGAAGATATCACAACACAACTCTACAAATAAAATAAGTCATACAAGCATCATATTACAAGCCAGGGGCCTCGAGGGCTTGAATACAAGAGCTTGATCATAGACGAGTCAGCGGAAGCAACAATATTTGAGTACAGACATAAGTTAAATAAGTTTGCCTTAAGAAGGCTAGCACAAACAGGGATACAGATCGAAAGAGGCGCAGGCCTCCTGCCTGGGATCCTCCTAACTACTCCTGGTCGCCGTCAGCGGGCTGCACGTAGTAGTAGGCACCTCCCGAGTAGTAGTAGTCGTCGTCGACGGTGGCGTCTGGCTCTTGGACTCCATCGTCTGGTTGCAGCAATCGGATATAGGGAAGGGGAAAAGGGGAAGAAAAGCAACCGTGAGTACTCATCCAAAGTACTCGCAAGCAAGGAGCTACACTACATATGTGTGCATTGGTATCAACGGGAATAAGGCTATCATATGTGGACTGAACTGCAGAATGCCGGAATAAGAGGGGGATAGCTAGTCCTTTCGAAGACTACGCTTCTGGTAACCTCCGTCTTGCAGCAGGAGAAGAGAGTAGATGATAAGTTCACCAAGTAACATCGCATAGCATAATCCTAACTGATGATCCTCCCCTCGTCGCCCTATGAGAGAGCGGTCACCGGTTGTATCTGGCACTTAGAAGGGTGTGTTTTATTAAGTATCCAGTTCTAGTTGTCATAAGGTCAAGGTACAACTCCAAGTCGTCCTGTTACCGAAGATCACGGCTATTCGAATAGATTAACTTCCCTGCAGGGGTGTGATGGGGTTATGTACCTAGGGTAGGGTCATGCACCTGATCCAAGTGACTTACCCAAGGACGTCCTTAGAAGAGGTCGCCTTCCAGTCGACCAACGAGGACTCACTCGACTGGCCTGAAGGACTCGACCACGAAGACTCACTCGACCACCAGGAGGTCAAGAGGCACTCTGCACTGCAACGGCCTGTAATTAAGTAGCCTTTATGATAGTAAAGACACTTTATGTGGGGCGTTACCAGTAACGCCCCAGACTTAACTCACCTTAAACCCTCTCCTACGTGGGCTGGCTGGGGTCCTGGCGCACTCTATATAAGCCACCCCCCTCCATAGGCAGAAGGGTTCGGCACCTTGTAACTCATATACTCATAATCCACTCGACCGCCTCCGGGCTCCGAGACGTAGGGCTGTTACTTCTTCCGAGAAGGGCCTGAACTCGTACATCCCTTGTGTTTACAACCTCTCCATAGCTAGGACCTTGCCTCTCCATACCTACCCCCACTCTACTGTCAGGCTTAGAACCACGACAGTTGGCGCCCACCGTGGGGCAGGTGTTTTAGCGATTTTGTGGAGAAGTTGCGATTCTTCCGAGTACTTTCATCATGGTGTCTGCTGGAGTTTTGGTCGGGGGTCAAGAGATCCGTCTCGGCACTCTCACCTTCATCGCCGACGACTCCGCGTGGCTCCAGGAGGCTCCACTCGACGTAGATGCGCTCCCTGTCCGCGGTGCGACGCATTTTCGCGCATGTGTCCGCGGCGTTCTGCTGCGGCAACCGTCGACCCAGTATCGGTCGACTCCTCCATCGTCTACCCTCCCGGTATTCCGCCAGCGCAAGCGCTCGGGCCGGTCGAGGCTTCAGCGATGGGTGAGGCACGCGGTGGCTCGCCAATCGGCCACCACCCAAGTTGCGGCAATCGAGCCCGACGAATCTCTCTACGGCTTGTTCGATCTGTCGACTGGCTCTGTAGAGACTGCATCCGAGTGCGGTAGCAGTGATCCAGCGGCGGAAATCTTGATGGTCGACGGGCCCCGCAGTCCCCCTGGCTTCGCCCGTGATGAGGGAGTAGGTGACGGAGGCGACCCCGCACGACGCCACGAAGAGTACCAGCCCGAGCCACTCGACTCTCTGCAAAGAGAGGAACTTCGCCGCAGGAACGTGGATGCCCTGCGTATTCCCATCACAGGAGAAACCCCCGAGGCTCGTGCCTTGGAGGAGGCGCGTCTGGCCAATTTGGCCGAGCGCACTCGACTGGAGAACGTTCAGCGAGCACTCGACGAGCGCGCGCGGCAACGAGTTCCCGACACCAGTCGACGTCAACTCTTCCCGCCGACTCAGGTATATCGAACCCCAATTCAGAATTTAGCAGCTGCGACCCGTATAGCAGAGTCCATCCAGCCTTCGCAGTCGGAAGCTGGCAGAGGTTTGCTGCAGATCAGGGATCTGCTCCGGGCAGCAGGAGATCAGAATTCAGCCGTGTCTCAGTCGCGCATCAGAATTCACAGTCGATCCGTCACTGTGAATACGGTTCAGTCGGCTCACAGCCCCAGATCGCCTCCGCGGCGTGAAGGGCGCGAGAATCGGCGAGATCAATATGGCGACAGACTCGACCGAGATGATAGGCGTCGAGTGCCCAATTCCCCTCAGAGGGGTGGGTCTTACGCTCCTCGGTGGCAAGATGACAGGCGTCAGTACAGTACAGGGCGAAGGGTTCCAGTCGACCCTAGAGAACCAGGCTTCGAAGCGCGATCCATTATCGTGCAAGGTTTGGTCGATCGGAACAGAGCCCATCGGGGCGGACTCGACAGAGATGCACCCACAAGCAGTCGAGTGCATGTTTCTGGTCCCGAATGTTTCAGCAGAGCTATCAGGGCCGCAGTTATCCCTCCCAATTTCAGGTTGACAACAGGAGTCAGCAAGTTCACTGGTGAGTCTAAGCCTGAAACTTGGCTTGAAGACTACCGAGTGGCAGTTCAGATTGGTGGTGGGAACGACGAGGTGGCCATGAAGCATTTGCCCCTCATGCTGGAAGGTTCTGCCAGGGCATGGTTGACTCAATTACCTCCTAGCAGCATTTACGCTTGGGAAGATCTGTCCCGAGTGTTCATCAGAACGTTTGAAGGGACTTGCAAGCGACCAGCTGGATTGACAGAGTTGCAAGTCTGCGTGCAGAAGGCTAATGAGACTCTCAGAGAGTATATTCAGAGGTGGATCACTTTGCACCACACTGTGGAGAATGTGTCTGATCATCAGGCAGTCTGCGCCTTCAAAGATGGCGTCAAGAACAGAGAACTGAGTTTGAAGTTTGGTCGAACCGGTGACATGACCTTGAGTCGGATGATGGAGATTGCTACCAAATACGCCAACGGCGAAGAAGAAGACCGACTCCGAAGCGGCAAGCACAAGCCGAGTCAGTCGGAAAAAGGAAACACCAGTTGGAAACAGAAGCGGAAGGCTGAACCAGCAGCTCCTGGAGAGGCTCTGGCCGTGACTCAGGGAAAGTCTAAGGGGAAACCAAAAGGATCCTGGAACCCCAAGAAGGTAAAGGATAAAGAAGGGAACGACGTCATGGATATGCCATGTCACATCCATACGAAGAAAGACGAAGAGGGGAATATCATCTACCCGAAGCACACCACTCGCCAGTGTCGACTCCTGATCCAGCAGTTTCAGGGAAAACAGTCTAAGGACAAGGAGAAGGAGTCAGACAAGGCCGAAGACAAGGAGGACAGTGAGGAAGGATATCCGCATATCAACTCCACTCTGATGATCTTTGCAGATGTGGAAAGCAGGAGTCGACTGAAAGTCATTAACCGAGAGGTGAACATGGTTGCCCCCGCAAAAGCAAATTATCTGAAATGGTCCCAAACACCCATCACATTCGACCAATCTGATCACCCGACTCATATTGCCACCCCTGGGAGGCAAGCTTTGGTGGTCGATCCAGTTGTCGAAGGCACTCGACTGACAAAGGTGCTGATGGATGGTGGAAGCGGGCTGAATTTGTTGTATGCAGACACACTGAAAGGAATGGGCATTCCGATGTCCCGACTAAGCACTAGTAACATGAGCTTTCATGGAGTTATACCAGGGAAGAAGGCCGAGTCACTCGGCCAAATAGCTTTGGACATGGTGTTTGGTGATTCGAAGCATTTTCGCAAAGAAAAGTTGACGTTTGAGGTCGTGGATTTTCAGAGTGCATATCATGCCATTTTGGGGAGACCAGCTTACGCACGGTTCATGGCTCGACCATGTTACGTGTACCTCAAATTGAAGATGCCCGGCCCCAAAGGAGTGATCACTGTCACCGGTGATCGGAAAAAGGCAGAAGAGTGCTTTCAGAAGGGCTCCAAGATTGCCGATTCCCAGGTGACAGCGGTCGAGTTCGAAGAATACAAGCAAAACGCAGATCCGAGTGACTTGCTGCGATCAAAGAAGCCCGCCACAGAGTCTGCTTTCTAGTCGTCCGGTGAGACGAAGCCTATTCACATTCACCCGACCGACCCCGAAGCAGCTCCGACCCGCATCTCCACAACACTCGACCCAAAATAGGAAGAAGCGCTCATCCAGTTCCTCCGTGAGAACTGGGACATTTTTGCATGGAAGCCCGCTGACATGCCAGGTGTTCCCAGGGGACTGGCTGAGCATCGCCTAAGAGTCGACTCATCTGCAAAACCAGTCAAAGAGCATCTTCGGCGGTCCGCCGTCCAGAAGAGAAAGGCCATTGGTGAAGAAGTGGCTCGACTGTTGGCGGCAGGATTTATCCGAGAGATATACCACTCCGAGTGGCTCGCTAATGTCGTCATGGTTCCTAAGAAGGACAAGTCGCTCCGAATGTGCATTGATTTCAAGCACATCAACCGGGCCTGCCCGAAAGATCATTTTCCTCTCCCTCGCATAGATCAAATTGTTGACTCGACCGCGGGATGCGAGAGGCTATCTTTTTTAGATGCCTACTCCGGGTACCACCAGATCCGTCTGTACGGACCCGACGAGGTAAAAACAGCTTTCATCACTCCATTCGGGTGCTTCTACTATATCACCATGCCATTCGGCCTCAAAAATGCCGGAGCCACATTTATGCGAATGATTCAGAAGTGTCTACTCACTCAAATCAGTCGGAATGTGGAAGCATATATGGATGATATTGTTGTCAAATCACGAAAAGGTTCCGACCTGCTCGCTGATCTCGCCGAAACATTTGCCAATCTCAGAAGATATGATATCAAGCTCAATCCATCAAAGTGCACATTTGGAGTCCCTGGTGGCAAGTTACTCGGTTTTCTCGTTTCCGAACGGGGAATCGATGCTAACCCAGAGAAGATTGGCACTATTCTCCGAATGAAACGCCCTGTGCGAGTGCACGATGTCCAGAAGCTTACTGGATGCTTGGCCGCATTAAGTCGATTCATCTCACGACTCGGTGAAAAGGCATTGCCTCTTTACCGACTGATGAAGAAGACAGACAAGTTCGAGTGGACTCCAGAAGCTGATGCAGCGTTTGCCGAGCTGAAAGCTCTGCTCTCCACCCAGCCGGTGCTTGCTGCTCCAATCAGCAAAGAGCCTCTGTTGCTCTATATCGCAGCCACAGGACAAGTCGTCAGTACTGTGCTAACGGTCGAGCGGGAAGAAGAAGGAAAAGCTCTCAAAGTTCAGCGCCCAGTGTATTATTTGTCTGAAGTCTTGACTCCATCCAAGCAGAGATATCCTCATTATCAGAAGCTTGTGTATGGAATATACATGACCACAAAGAAGGTTGCTCATTATTTTTCTGATCATTCCATCACAGTCGTCAGCGACGCTCCACTATCAGAGATTCTGCACAACAGAGATGCAACTGGTCGAGTGGCCAAATGGGCGATTGAACTTCTTCCCCTTGATATCAAGTTTGAGGAAAAGAAAGCCATTAAGTCCCAGGCAATAGCAGATTTCCTCGCCGAGTGGATTGAACAGCAGCAGCCGACTGAAGTTCACTCGGAGCATTGGACCATGTTCTTTGATGGCTCTAAGATGTTGAATGGTTCCGGTGCTGGGGTTGTCCTGGTTTCCCCCAGAGGAGATAAGCTCAGATATGTGCTCCAGATTCACTTTGATTCCTCCAACAATGAGGCAGAATATGAGGCCCTCTTATATGGGTTGCGCATGGCCATCTCACTCGGCGTCCGTCGCCTGATGGTCTATGGCGACTCGGATTTAGTGGTCAACCAGGTGATGAAAGAGTGGGACGTGAGAAGCCCGGCCATGACTGGATACTGCAGTGCAGTGAGGAAGCTGGAAAAGAAGTTCGAGGGGTTGGAGCTCCATCATATACCCCGACTGAAAAATCAAGCAGCTGATGATCTAGCAAAGATAGGTTCCAAGAGAGAAGCCATTCCGAGTGGTGTGTTCTTGGAGCATATACACACTCCGTCAGTCAAAGAAGATCCTTTCACCGAAGAAACTCCACAGCCCAAGAGTGCCACAGATCCGACTGAAGTTGAAGTCCCAGCGGTGGTCGACTTGGTCATGGAGGTTTTGGTAGTCATTCCCGACTGGACAGTTCCGTATGTCGCATATATCCTGAGAAAAGAGCTTCCGGAGGATGAGGAAGAGGCTCGACAGATCGTCCGTCGATCTAAGGCCTTTACCGTAATCAAAGGACAGTTATACAGAGAAAGCGCGACTGGAGTTGGTCAGAAGTGCATAACACCAGAAGAAGGTCGACTCATCCTCAATGATATTCACTCGGGAACCTGTGGTCATCATGCGTCCTCTCGGACCATCGTGGCTAAAGCATACCGAGCCGGATTTTACTGGCCAAAGGCGAATGAGATGGCAAAAGATATAGTGGATAAGTGCGAGGGATGTCAGTTCTACTCGAATATGTCGCACAAACCTGCGTCGGCCCTGAAGACCATCCCACTCGTCTGGCCTTTCGCAGTATGGGGACTGGACATGGTCGGTCCTTTGAGAACAGGACGAAGTGGCTTCACGCATGTACTGGTGGCAGTCGACAAGTTCACCAAGTGGATCGAGGCTAAACCAATCAAGAGCCTTGACACCGGTACTGCTGTTAGCTTCATCAGGGAACTAATATTCAGATATGGTGTCCCACACAGCATCATCACGGATAATGGGTCGAACTTTGACTCAGAAGAATTCAGAGATTTCTGCAACTCCCAAGGCACACGGGTCGACTACGCTTCAGTCGCCCATCCGCAGTCGAATGGACAAGCAGAGCGAGCTAATGGACTGATTCTTAAGGGATTGAAGCCTCGACTAATGCGTGATCTCAAACACGCGGCTGGAGCTTGGGTCGACGAACTTCCCTCAGTGCTTTGGGGGCTGCGGACCACACCTAATCGGTCGACCGGAAGAACTCCATTCTTCTTGGTCTACGGAGCTGAAGCAGTCTTGCCGAGTGATCTTCTCCACAATGCTCCTCGAGTTGAAGTCTACAACGAAGCAGAGGCTGAACAAGCGCGGCAGGACGCAGTCGACCTTTTGGAGGAAGAAAGGGAGATGGCTCTGATCCGGTCGACCATCTATCAACAAGATTTGCGTCGTTTCCACGCCAGAAATGTGAGAGGTCGAGCCTTCCAGGAAGGGGATTTGGTTCTCCGAGTGGATCAGCACAAACCACACAAGCTTGCTCCTTCTTGGGAAGGCCCCTTCATCGTCACCAAGGTTCTCCACAACGGGGCGTACCGTCTTTACAACGTCGAGCATAATATCGACGAGCCCCGAGCTTGGAACGCGGAGCTACTCCGCCCATTTTACACTTAAGTTTTATCACTCGGATGAGTTGCAATAAAGTACTTCTGTAGTTGATGGACCTCAAAATAATAGTGTCATAGTTCCTCCATAATTTCTGTCACTTTTTATTTTTTTCCACAATAAAATTCCCCCTCAGTGGGTGACTTAGCCGCGAATCCGTTTCGCCTAAGTTTGTAAAAATCCTACCGAGTGGTGAGCCAGACTCTCACTCAGAGGCTTAGCTGCGAATCTGTTTCGCCTAAGTTATAAAAATCCTACCGAGTGGTAAGCCAGACTTTCACTCGGGGGCTTAGCTGCAGCCCTGTGCTCGCCTAAGTTGTAAAAAATCCTACCGAGTAAGGAGCAACCCTCTCACTCGGGGGCTTAGCTGCAGCTCTGTGCTCGCCTAAGTTGTAAAAAATCCTACCGAGTGAAGAGCAACCCTCTCACTCGGAGGCTTAGCTGCAGTCCAAGCACTCGTCTAAGTTATAAAAATCCTACCGAGCGAAGAGCAAACCTCTCACTCGGGGGCTTAGCTGCAGTCCAAGCACTCGCCTAAGTTATAAAAATCCTA
>NC_041390.1:538999967-539009565 GCF_002162155.2 Triticum dicoccoides
CTACCGAGTGAAGAGCAACCCTCTCACTCGGGGGCTTAGCTGCAGCCCTGTGCTCGCCTAAGTTATAAAAATCCTACCGAGTGAAGAGCAGACCTCTCACTCGGGGGCTTAGCTGCAGTCCAAGCACTCGCCTAAGTTATAAAAATCCTACCGAGTGAAGAGCAAACCTCTCACTCGGGGGCTTAGCTGCAGTCCAAGCACTCGCCTAAGTTATAAAAATCCTTCCGAGTGAAGAGCAATCCTCTCACTCGGGGACTTAGCCGCGGCCCAGTGCTCGCCTAAGTTATAGAAATCCTACCGAGTGGTAAGCCGGGCTTCCACTCGGAGGCTTAGCCGCAGCCCAGTGCTCGCCTAAGCGGACTAAAGAATAAGCCGATTGCAGTAAAGGCGCCTTGCTTTGAACCTGCAAAAGACGTTTCGAGCCAAAGGCAATCATATTCAAGCACCAAATTCAAGTTTGATTCGATATCTAAAGGAACCGAGAGTGCTCAGGCGTTAAGCCTGTTAAGGTTTATCGGTTACAATTCCACTCGGCATACCGAGGCAAATTTAAAAGCGTCGAGCCAGAAGAAGTTTTTTACCCCTCCTGTGGAGGGCTGGAAGGTGCAACGAATTCATCAAGGTCAATTCCGTCGGCGATCCGAGTGGCAGCTGCAAGGAAAGTTTCCATAAAGGACCTGAAGTCGTGTTTCTTGGTGTTGGCCACCCGAAGAGCCGCCAGCTTCTCTTCTCGCGCATCTTTACAGTGGACTCGGGCCAGACACAGAGCAACATCTGCACCACACCGAGCCGAGGACTTCTTCCATTCCTGCACTCGACCAGGGATCGTGTTCAAGCGGGTCATCAGCGACTCAAGGTCATTCTGAAGTGTCTCCTCAGGCCAGAGCGTCGAGTCGATGCGAGATGTGGCAGCCTTCAGCCTTGCGAGATAGTCCACGACAGCTGCAACACGAGACTCCAATCGGAAAACATCCCTGGCAACTTCGTCGTTCAGAGGAGAATTGACGGGGTCGAGGTTTGGCTCCAGCCGGCTGGTTTCTTCTTCAAAGTTTTGACAAAATTCTGCAAGGATGATCACTAAGTCAAGGAGATGGTCGAATGGAAAAACCACAATTGGAAATATTTGCCAAGCATAGAGGTTTACCTTCAAGCATAAGAAACAGCTTCTTGGCAAGACCACTCAGGAAGGCCTCCAGATCAGTTTTCTTCCCGGTCAATTTGCTGACTTGGTCGGTCAGGGAAGCTTTATCAGTTTTCAGTCGACTGACCTCCTTGTTGGCGATCCCAAGAGCAGCTTTCAGATTGGTATTGTCTTGTTCAAGCTTGGTGACTGAAGCTAACTTCTCGTCAGCAAGCTTGATCTTCTCAGCAAGCTCAAGATCTTTCTTCTGTTGGGCTTCCCTTACCTTACCTGCAAGTTACAGCAAGATCAGATTTTGAAACAAGCAAGGGGAAAAGCAGTCGTCAGGATCTCACCAAACATACCTTCGGTCTCCTCCTTTGCCTTTGTCAGCTTCTCCTGAACCAGCTTCAGGCTCAGCTCGAGTTGAGTGTGCTTGTTTTCCAGCTCAGAGTAGCGAGCCACAAGATCACAAGAGTTCTGCAAAGAACCAATCGACTAAACGTCAAATATAATTCACTTCCGAATGAAAAAGGGAAAAACACACGTTTCTAAGACTACAGCCGAATACAAGCATTCGACCGTAGTCTCGGGGAAAACACCCAGTGGGTGCACTCAGCGTGCCCCCACTAATCCTGTTGAAGACAAAGTCGACCGGTCGACCTCAAAAAAAAAGAGAAGGGAGATGTATTCTTTAAGACTGTAATCAACTGCAAGCAGTCGACCACAGTCTCGGGGACTACACCCAGTGGGTGCACTCAGCGTGCCCCCACCGGTTTGTGAAATCCAGTCGACATAGTCGACTGACAGAAAGATTGACAGCATAAAGCCTAAGGCCGACTGCCAGCAGTCGACCTTAGCCTTGGGGACTACACCCAGCGGGTGCACTCAGCGTGCCCCCGCTAACACGGAGTTTAATCGACACACCCACTGGGTGACTACTATAAATCCCGGAAAGGAAAAGTTTTTGGTAACATATCCAACAGAGCAAACGATGGTCGACTGACCTGAACATTGCTTTGGAGGGCAGAACTGGCGTCATATGCCGCCTGGCTCGCATCCCGGATGGTCTTCAGCTGCTCCATCATGATTCCCGCCTGGCGTATTGCCTCCTTCGCCGCGCCAGCTTGGTCCTCCGGGACATGGTGCGTTGTGAAGAGGGAGGGCTGCTGAGCACTCGTCAATGGATCTGCGAAGGACACCGTGTGTCGAGTGGTGTTCCCTTCCTCCGCAGTCGGAATCTCAGGCGCCGTCACATCCTGAGGCATCTTACTGGCGGACGCTTTCCGACTCCTCCTGCGCTTCAGTGGTTCTTCATCCTCATCACCGTCAGGGAGATCGATAACAACATTGGGTGGGGCTACGGAGAAGAATCAGGATCAGAGATCGCAAGTCAGTCGACTAAGGACGACGTTAAGAATAACAGTACCTGGTTTCGAAGTTGCTGCGTCCTCCATCTCGTGGTCATCAGCCCGGGCTGAGGTTTCAGAAGTGGCAGCACTGCAACTCCAAAGGATCAGTCGACTAACTTCAGCGTCGACCAGAGACAAAGTTTACACAAAATAAGAAGACTTAAGCAGCACGATTACCCTGATATGGTGGGGATGGACACCTTCATCTTCGGCAGGAGCTTGATCGGCTTCGACGAGGCCGCCCTGGGCTGCTTCGGTGCCTTTTCAGTCGGCACCGGAGAGGTGGTCCGAGGGCGCTTGGTCGACTGAGCGGCGGTCGCAACCCCCTTACCACGTTCGGTCGAAGGGTCGTGGACAAGCTTCGACCGCCTTTCCGAGCGTGATGGTACGACCTCCTCCTCCTCTTCCTCCTCGTCTTCAACGTCATCTTCATCACCACCATCATCGTCATCATCATCATCATCCTCTGCAACGTCCGAGTCCCATTCCTCCTCGTCCTGGCTCTCGCCCCCACTCGCCTCACCCTCCTCAGTCGGAGTTTGTGCCCCATTGGGCATCGAATACAGCTCGGTGAGGGCCTAGCAGATATCAAGACAAGGATCAGTCGACCAGTCGGCAGAGCAAATAGAAATGAATGCGACAAGAACGCAGTGGAGAGCAGAGCAAGTGTACCTTGTTTCGATCGCTGTTGTGGTCGAGTGGAGGAATCCTTCTGGCTCCGCGTGGGTTGTCCTTGTTTCCGGTAACGGCTACCATCCATCTTTCCAGGGTGACATCGTCGACTGCTTCCGGATGGACTCGAGTCTCGTCTTCAGTCCCACAGTACAACCACATGCAGTGGCTCCGGAACTGCAGGGGCTGGATGCGACGCCTAAGGAAGACCTCCAAGAGATCCATGCCCGTCACTCCCTCCCGAACCAGCTGCACCACGCGCTCCATCAACATCTTCACGTCAGCTTTCTCCTCCGGAATCAACTTCAGAGAGGAAGGCTTGTTCACTCGGTCCATGGTAAACTGTGGGAGTCCACTCGACTGCCCCGATGTCGACTGGTCCTGGCAGTAGAACCAAGTCGACTGCCAGCCTCTGACCGACTCGGGAAAGGTCATGGGCAGGAAGGTGCTCTTATTCCTCACCTGGATCCCCAGGCCCGCACACATTTGGATGACTCGGGTTCTCTCATCACTTGGACTCGCCTTCTTCACGGTCTGAGAGCGACACGTGAATATATGCTTGAACAAACCCCAGTGCGGTCGACAGCCCAAGAAACCCTCACACATGGACACGAACGCGGCAAGATAGGCAATCGAATTTGGGGTAAAGTGGTGGAGCTGCGCTCCGAAGAAGTTCAAGAAGCCACGGAAGAAAATACTCGGAGGCAAGGAAAATCCACGATCAACATGGGTGGCCAAAAGCACACACTCACCCTCTTCTGGCTGGGGCTGCCACTCCTTCCCCGGAAGCCTCGCAGCTCCGTGAGGGATCAAGCCCTCGTTGGCCATGTCGAGGAGGTCTTTCTCTGTGATGGTCGACTGGATGCAGTCTCCTTGGACCCAACCCTTCGGCAGGCGGGATCTGGAAGAAGACCCTCCGCGGCTGGTAGATCTCCCCTTCGCCTTCTCCGACGCCGACGCCTTCTTCGCACGTTCCAGCGCCGCCGTCTTCTCCTTGGCCATGGTTGCCGGCGAGGTGCGCGTGGGGGAGTTGTGCGGGGGCGAGAGTGAGCGCGCTGAACGGGGACGAAGGGAGCAGAGAGAGAAAGAGAGAATGCTGAGGCACAGTACAGAAATCCTCACCGGGCGCATTTATAAGGTCCCTTCCGAGTGGATGGTGGGCCCGGTCGATCTAATCATATCAGGAACAGTTATGCAGACGGGATACGTGGCGGATAAAGCGGCGCGGAGATCGAGGCGTCTATGTCCCGTCCCATCCGAACGCCGCGGTTCGCTCCACTTCGCGCGCGTCCCCAAATTTCGCATCCCGCGGAATCCGCGAACAGCAGATCAGTCTATCAGACAGGGGGTTTCCGGCGATCCGTCGCTCGGAGATCGTCAAAGCCCGAAAGATCACTCGACAAAAGAAGAGAATGGATCAAGTCGACTGAAGACAAGTTGCTCACTGTCGACGAAGAGGTTCTTTGGCCCAGAACAGCGCACGACCAGAGCGCAAACGTTAATCGGAAACGACATCAACTCCTTCTTCACTCGAAGCCTCAATCCATTCGGGGGCTAATGATGGGGTTATGTACCTAGGGTAGGGTCATGCACCTGATCCAAGTGACTTACCCAAGGACGTCCTTAGAAGAGGTCGCCTTCCAGTCGACCAACGAGGACTCACTCGACTGGCCTGAAGGACTCGACCACGAAGACTCACTCGACCACCAGGAGGTCAAGAGGCACTCTGCACTGCAACGGCCTGTAATTAAGTAGCCTTTTATGATAGTAAAGACACTTTATGTGGGGCGTTACCAGTAACGCCCCAGACTTAACTCACCTTAAACCCTCTCCTACGTGGGCTGGCTGGGGTCCTGGCGCACTCTATATAAGCCACCCCCCTCCACAGGCAGAAGGGTTCGGCACCTTGTAACTCATATACTCATAATCCACTCGACCGCCTCCGGGCTCCGAGACGTAGGGCTGTTACTTCTTCCGAGAAGGGCCTGAACTCGTACATCCCTTGTGTTTACAACCTCTCCATAGCTAGGACCTTGCCTCTCCATACCTACCCCCCACTCTACTGTCAGGCTTAGAACCACGACAGGGTGCACCACATAACCCAACACGCTCGATCCCACTTGGCCGGACACACTTTCCTGGGTCATGCCGGGCCTCGGAAGATCAACATGTTGCGGCCCCACCTAGACCAACAGAGAGGTCAGCACGCCGATCTAAAATAAGCGCCCAGGGGTCTGGGCCCATCGCCCTTAGCACACCTGCACGTTGCGTGGGCGGCCGGAAGCATACCTAGCCTAGCAGGCGTTCCAGTCCAATCCGGCGCGCGCCGCTCAGTTGCTGACGTCACGAAGGCTTCAGCTGATACCACGACATCGAGTGCCCATAACTGTCCCCGCGTAGATGGTTAGTGCGTATAGGCCAGTAGCCAGGCTCAGATCAAATAGCAAGATCTCGTTAAACGTGTTATTTTGAAATAACACTACTAGGAAAAGGCCCACTAATGGCGCACCGGTTTTGCCTACTAATGGCGCATCACCGGTGCGCCATTAGGAGCACGCCACTAGTATTTTTTACTAATGGCGCACCACTGGTGTGCCATTAGTATCTGGTATACTAATGGAGCACCATCTAGTAAACAGGCAGTGCGCCATTAGTTTTGCTCACGGTGCGCCACTAGTGTCTGCTATACTAATGGCGCACCACATGGTAGTGCGCCATTAGTAACAATTTTTTTTTTAATTTTTTTCTTAATCTCAGGTCACTATTTCACCTATGAGATATCCAACACATATATATACAACAAGCATCCATATAACAATCATAGCCAACACACAAGTTCCATCATATATACATACATAGCCAACACATAGTTCCATCGTTACATATTACAAAAGTTTCACATTGTTCATCCAACACCGTTATCCATCAATTCACAAAAGTTCCACATTGATACAAAATAAAAACACAAATGGAAAAGAAGCACTCCATCCATGCAAGCTTCTGTGAATTAAATCAAATATGCAAAATGATAAACAAGAAGTTAGAAGAAGAAAAAGAAGAAGACTAGAAGAATACTAGAAGAAGAAGAACACTAGAAGAAGAATAAGAAGAATTTTGGAAAAGAAGAAGAATAAGAAGAAGACTATAAGCTTATTATGTAAACTTGATCATTTTGTGCTAACATAAGTTATTTTGGAGCTAACCTATAGGAAACTAAGCATATAAGCTCTAAGTTAGTATATTAGAGCCAACTTAGGTAAAATGAAGCTAACCTATGTCATTTTGGAAAAGAAGAAGAATAAGAAAAAGACTATCAGCTTATTATGTAAACTTGATCATTTTGTGCTAACATAAGTTATTTTGGAGCTAACCTATAGGAAACTAAGCATATAAGCTCTAAGTTAGCATATTAGAGCCAACTTAGGTAAAATGAAGCTAACCTATAGGAAACTAAGCATATTAGAGATAACATAGGTAACTAAGTATATATATATATATATATATATATATATATCATTTTGGAGATCTGACATACCTGACAAAGTTCAGTTCTCATGCATTGTTCTTCTCCTTCTCCTTCCTCAGCCTGATGCGCCAAGAGTGGCGAGGCGGTGGAGACGGTGGAGGCAGTGGGATGTAGTCTTCTACCTCAATTGGCGTGGTCATGTCGCCCAGCTGTGGGATCACCGACGCCACCACCGGTGCGTGGTCATTGTCAGGCACCACCACCATCGCGAGGCCACCTTCAGGCACGACCATCGCTAGGTCATCCTCAGCCACCTCCATCTCTTGCCTATGGTCAGCCACCACCATCTCTTGCCCATGGTCAGCCACCACCATCTCTTGCTTTTGGTCAGCCACCACCAGCGCTAGGTCATCCTCAGCCTGATGCCCATCATCATCCTGCATCTCCTCATCCCCACTCTGCTCCTCTTCTCCCACACTCCAGTCCGGATCATCCTTCTTGTTGTCTATGCTGCTGCCAGAATCGCTGCTGCTTTCGCTACAGCCAGAATCGCTACTGCTTTCGCTATAGGCATAGTCGCTGCTGCTTTGGCTGTAGCCATTGTTGCTACTGCTGCTCCCATTACCTATCCAAATGCAACAATGACCGTTAACAATCGATGTTAGACAAAGCCAAATGTAGAGGAATAAGAAGAGGCAGAACGTACCGGCATCATAATCTTTAGCGTAGCGCATGTGACACATAGTCGCGTTGAGCACCTTCACGATGAGCATGGTGGCGTCGTCGTCGTACCTGAAGAGAAGGAAGTACCCCAGCCGTAGGTCGTAGGCACGGTAGAACTTCTCCCACCCACGAGACAAGTACATGTGGCCCTCCTTGATCACCAACTCCACATCCCAAAGTCTGCTAAACCCGCTGCCGGCCTGTCGCAGCTTCACATTATTTGGTGGATCTTCACCCATCAGCATGTTCATAAAACTGTCAGGCAGCCTCTGCAGTTTGGGACAATGAGTGTTGTAGCAAACAATAGATATCATAATGAGATGGGTGAAAGGAAGATCTCTTGTTTTATATACCTGTGTCATGGATGATACTGAAGTCCCAAGTATGATAGTGAAGAACTCGGAAGCATCCAACTCGTATTGCGGTGTCGCAGAGCGGTGGTGGCTGCTTCCCGCCATCTCTGATAAGCAGCAGAAGAGACCAATTAGTACCCTTACAACAGATCATAAAACATGCATGATAACAGGCATCACAAGTAATTCAGAGGCATCAAAAGTACTTCAGAAATTGTGAAATAAGCCTTTCAATGTACGAACTTGAAAGAACTACTGAGGCTTCTGCGACTGTTCAGAAAAGTAATGATCAATTCTCTCTATTTCTGTTTTTAGTTCACATAGTTTGATAACTTGGATGCACAAAGGCTATTGGTGCAGTATCATAAGGTTCCATATCATGTAGAAGAAAAAAAGATAGGTGACAATAGCAAGCACACATCTGAGCAGACATTAGCAATATATGACAGAAATGTACATGCTGATTAACAAGCTTGGGCTTAGCAGTAATATTCTGAGAAAATATTTTCTTGAAGCCTGAACAAGTGGCTTTCCTTTTTAAAAATAGAACCAAAACCATGACACAATCACTTGACAACATCTATTGACTACATTAGATGGAGAACTACTCAAGCGGTGCAAGCAAGCAAAATTGCCAAGCTAGTGCACCAAGTCCAAATTCAGTTAAAGCAAGCTCTTCCTACTGCAAGGATATTGAGCTTTCGAATTGTAGAGAATTTGTTGCTTTCACTTGCCATAATCTACTCCAGCTAGTTGCTACAAGTGGGTGCAATTATAAATTGCATGGCTACAGAAAATATGAGGATAAGCAAGTGGGTGCAATTATAAACTCACTTACAGTAACAAGCAAGCACATCAAAATCTGAACCAGTATCTGAGCTAGTACTCCAAACTGTATGTAAAATGTGCTCCTACTAAAAAAACAGGACATTGTGCCTGTCAAATATGCAGTTCTCCTTATCAACCTACCTAGCAGTAACAAAACCAAAAAAACTCATGCGGCACCTACATGAGTAGCAGGAGTATTTCTGAATTGTGATGCTAGGTTATTAATTTCTTACAGAGTGCACCATTTAAAGGCATTGATGTGATTATTTCTCTTCAATTATGTATCCTAAACTAGCAAGGTTATATTTAAAGGCATTTACAGAGTGCACCATTTAAAGGCATTAATTATGTATCCTAAACTAGCAAGCTATTAACATGTCACTTGATAAAACATGGAGAAAACTACCTAAAGCGATGCAAAGCCTGCTTTGAAGAACGATTTAGAGAATAATAAGAAGCCACACAAAGCTAACAGCAGCAAATTAGCACCAGGTAGAAGCAAAAGGGAACGAATTACTACTACCCTTTACACTAGCACTGACCTTTCACAGTAGCAAAAGATGTCTACATACTCGCACCATTCATCCATCCATCTAGCAAGCAACTAGCACAATTCAACCAACCATCAAGCAAACCATCTACTACCTAACATCAACACACATCCATCTATCCAACATCCATTGATCCATGTAAATAGTAGCATGGACAAGAGAGGAACAGGGAACAGAGAGATGAACAAGGAACATGGAGGTGAGTAAGGAAGAGGGGCTCACCACGGGCAGCGCGTCGAAGGAGAGAAGCCGCCGACCACGCGCAGGTAGAGACGGCGGGAGGTGGCGACGATGGTCACGGCACCGTCCTTGGTTCGTCGGCTGCTGTTGGGGAGACCGGAGGTGGAGGACGGCAGGGGCCGGCGGGGTGGGCGCGTGCGTCGGGGCCGAGGTCACCGGCTGCTGCAGGGGTCGGAAGAGGCGCTCGCTCATCCGAGGTGGAGGAGAGGAGCGGGCGGCGGGGCGAGGAACCC
>NC_041390.1:539010128-539010699 GCF_002162155.2 Triticum dicoccoides
TGTTTAAATCATAACAGTAATATTTTTTATAAAAACAGTAATAATTTTTTAAAAAACATGGTCAAATTTGTTACTTGAAAATATCATCGGCGGCGGCAGTGGAGCGGGGGAGGGTGCGGGGGGTGCCCGTTGGCGGCGGTGGAGCGGGGGAGGGTGCGGGGGGCCAGGTGCTCGTCGGCGGCGGTGGAGGGGGATCGAGATCGAGTGTCCTCATCACTGGCTCGCATCCTTAGGGTGACTCAGCATCTTGTCTTTTTATTTATCTCCAGATCATTTCCGTCATCTTCCCGCTTCTTCTCCTCCCTATCCGCGTGCCAATGCAGGAGCTTTGCTACCTTAGGGTCTGCGAAATACCGCTGCAGACGAGGAGTGATTGAAAAGTACCACACCGATTTTCGAGGAGCTTTCTTCCTCTGCTTGTATCGAGTGACACCGCACACCGGACATATGATAGACTCCGCGTGCTCATCCCGATAAATGATGCAATTGTTCATGCACACATGGTATTTCACGTGCGGTAAATCCAGAGGACACACGATTTTCTAATGCAGGGCGCCATTAGTAGTTTTGC
>NC_041390.1:539011055-539045108 GCF_002162155.2 Triticum dicoccoides
CAGTAATGGCGCACTGTGCAACGGTGCGCCATTAGTAGTTTTGCCAAAAAGTAAAAAAACAAATTACTGGCGCACTTTGTCGCCGGTGCGCCATTAGTATGCTTGAAAAAATGGAAAAAAATTTGTTACTAGTGGCGCACCTTTTGTCTGGTGCGCCATTAGTGTCTTCCACACTAATGGCGTACCTCAACCTGGTGCGCCATTAGTATATAGTAGTGGCGCACCACTTCTCTGGTGCGCCATTAGTGTCAATCCTATCTTTAGCCCTTTTCCTAGTAGTGTAACCGCGAACACCGACCAGGGCCAGGCCCACCTCTCTCCTAGGTGGTCTCAACCTGCCCTGTCGCTTCGCCATAAAGATCCACTCAGAGGGCCGTCGGGACAAACGTCCTTTCGGACCCAATCCGTGGATCACTCGCGGGTACTCCTATGAGCCGACCCGTCTTTAGTCACCACAAGTATCATATATTATGTATATAAGTATATACCCGTGACCACCTCCCGAGTGATCACGGCCCGATAGTATAGCATGGCAGACGGACAAGAATGTAGGGCCACTGATGATAAACTAGCATCCTATACTAAGCATTAGGATTGCAGGTAAAGGAAACAACAGTAGTAGCAAGGACAGGCTATGCATCAGGATAGGATATGGAAAGCAGTAACATGCTACTCTACTCTAATGCAAGCAGTAGAGAGAAGAATAGGCGATATCTGGTGATCAAAGGAGGGGCTTGCCTGGTTGCTCTGGCAAGAGAGAGGGGTCGTCAACACCGTAGTCGTACTGGGTAGCAGTGACGTCGGTCTCGGTGTCTAGCGAGAGAAGAGGGGGAAGAAACAATAAATATATTGCAAACAAATGCATGACGATGCATGACATGACAAAGCGTGATGCTATGTGTGCCCGAACGTGGTACGAGGTGGTACCTGGTGAAGGGGGGAAACATCCGGGAAAGTATTCCCGGTGTTTCGCGTTTTCGGACAAATGAACCGGAGGGGGGAAGTTGCGAGTTCGGTATGCTAGGGATGCGTGGCGGATGAACGGGTTGTGTATCCGTGTTCGTCTCGTCGTTCTGAGCAACTTTCATGTACAAAGTTTTTTTCCTCGGAGTTACGGTTAATTTTCTATGATTTTTGAAAGTTTTAAGTATTTTCTGAAATTTCTGAATTTATTATATTTAGTTTAGTCCGAATTGACCCAGTCAATTTGACTAGTCAAAAGGGCATGTGTGGCCCACATGTCATAGACTATTTATCTAACCAATTAAATAAATCTAATTTATTTAATGAGGGCCTACATGTCATCTACTACTAGACTAACTTAGCACTGATTAAGACCTACTAGTAGTACTAATCTAAGTAAGGGCCGGCCATTACTGGGCATAGCCCAGCCGGCCACACGCACGGCGCGCACACACCATGATGTACAAGGCACACACAACTTGTCTCAAAAAAAACAAGGCACACACAACACACGGACACACACACACATAGCTAGGAGTTAATTCTGTTATCTGAACATAGCATTTTGTGATTTTTATATGATTTAATCTAGGCATCGAAGGGATTTGGTCCAATGGGATAAAATGGAGTATGTCAAGTATACTACCTACTCATATTTTATTCAGTCATTTTACCAGTTGTTTAACCATAGATTAGGGTCTGTCGAGGAGGTTAGTCAATGTAAAAATTAAAAAGCTAGCTAGCAGTACAGTAAGCAGCAGCAGTATTAGCGTAGCAGCAGGGCAAGAGCTTCAGCAGAAGCAGCTCAGGCAGGCGCAGGGGCGCGCGCGGGACGGCAAGCAGGGCCGGCACGGCTAGGTGCGTGCGCGGGTGTGCAAGGCAGCGAGCGGCCGCCCGAGGCAGCACCGGCAGTAGGCCACCGCGGGAGGCCCGGAGCTGCGGCGGACGCGACTACTTGCGCGCGAGGCACCGCAGTAGAAGCGCGTAGCAGCAAGCGGTCGGCGAGCGAGGCAAAGCAAGCAGCAGGCAGGCAGTGGCGATGTGGGCTGTGCGGCTGGGTGTGGGGCACGTGCACGTGCGTGCGGGTAGGCGGCAGCGGCTCGGCCGGGCGTGCCGGCGAGCGGGGCAATAGAGGCACCAGCAATAACTGCAGCGCGGGGCGAGGAGGAGCGCAGTGCGGGGCGGCGAGCACTTGCGCCTGGGCGCGCGCGGGGCCTGTACGGGGTGCGGCCGATGCAGTGGGACGGACGACGCGGGCGGTCAGGGCGACGGCGTCTACAGCTACGGGCGACTGAAGACGACGCAAGGGAGGGGAGGGAGCAGGAGCTCACCGGGCGGCTCACGAAGGCCGGCGACAGGTTAGTAGCAGCAGAGTGGCCGAAATCGACGGAGTTCGCCGGCGACCCGAGGAGGAGGAAAGGCGTCGTGGGGCTCGATGCAGCGCTCCCCGGCTCCAGCTCGTGGTCGAGGAAGACGTAGCGGAGGCGGGCGAAGCTCGTGGACTCGACGGCGATGCGAGAGGAGGCCGGCGGCTACGCGAATGTCGGCGACGCAGCCATGGCAGCGCTCGGGCGCCGGTCCAAATCGAGAAAAGGGAGCGACGGGAGAGGAGAGGTGGAACTAGGAAACTAGGGTTCGGCCGAGCGATGGCCGCCACGGCGCCGTTGGCAGCGGCCGATGGCCGCCACGCCCCCCCTGTGAACAGAGGACGGGGGCACAGGTGGGCTGCCTGTTGGCAGCTGGGCCACTTGGCCCAGGGTAGTGGGGAGGGGCCTTTTGTTTTTTCCTCTTTTTGGTTTATTAATTTTTCTTTTTACAAATTTCATGTTTTATTTATTCTCCACACTATTTAGTTTAATTAAAATACAAAACTAGTTTCTAAATTAGTAGTACTTCTGATACCTCAGCCACAAAAAGTTTGGTACTTAAATAAAATAGTTCAACATTTTAGAATTTTTTAAAAGGCATTTAACTAATTGTTTAAGCCATTGTTTTAATTATTTTAAGGCATTTAAACCTTTTATAAAAATATGGTTTCTTCACTAATAACACTTATGAATTATTTTCCCTGGTTTGCACATTTTAGTTTTGACATTTGAAAACTTTTATTTTTGACTTAAACTTTAAATTTGAATTTGAACCATTTTGAATCCAGACGAGATTAGCAACAGTAGCCTGATGACATGGCACCATTAGAAGGGGATTACTTTAGCTTAATTATTCGGGCGTCACAATTCTCCTCCACTACAAGAAATCTCGTCCCGAGATTTAAGAGGCGGTGCAAGAGGGAAATTCATGGTTGTGAAATTCTAACGGTTCTTCTCGGAGTTGGTTGCTCTTCTTGAAGAGGTTGATTCATTACATTGATGTCTTCATTCCTCTTCTTCCGGTCATCGTGATGAAGTCATCATCTTTTCTTTGGAAATTTCATCGTACTTACGGAAGGACAAGGGGTAACTTCGGAAGAACGTGCCTTCAAGGTTGACTAATTGGCAGATTACTCAGGAAATGTAGTAGAAAGTAACCCTCGAATAGATACTTAAGTAAATATCGAAAGTAAATTAAGAAGGCACCATGAGAAGTTTCCAGTGGGCAAGCAATCATTCGATGGCCTAATCAGAAGGTGAAAGGGGTTCAGAGCAACGAGAATAAGTTTTACGTCTGATACCAGATTAGATCACTAGGCAGGTGGCTCATGATCTTTCATACGAAGCCAAGCGTGAGGAATAACTTTAGAAACAAGTGTGTACAGGAGAGTCAGGTTTCGATCATTTGGAACTTGTGGGTTATGGCCCACCATGTGGGTTAAAAGTAGGAGGAGCGGTGACATCTTGCATGGTCATGATAGCAAGGGATGCCAGAGGGTAGCCTGTCAATTATGTCAGCAACAACGTCGGTACCAAGGGCAAGGGATGAAGAGAACCATTTTCCTGTTTGTTGAACGAGGCGGACCAATAGGCAAAGTTCTCGTCCATCGGTGGTTACTGGAATGTTATCAACAATAGTAACAGGGTCCTACTGATAGAGTGGTACAACGAGGTGTTTACATAAGCAGGGAAAAATTACTGCTTATATAATATTGATCACAAGGAGGTTTAAACAAACCAATGGAAAGGAAAAATGATTATCAGGTTTAAACAGAACAATGGAAAGGAAAATGTGTATACACACATATTTCAAGGGTATAACCTTCCAAAGGACAAGCGGAGCATGATATCCATGACGGGATAGAAAGTAGAAAACCAATTAGGTAATGGGAGAGGAATTTCATGGCATTACCCATACAAAGGTGTTTGGATAATTGATAAAGAAAATATAGCATTGTGCTTCAAATTTTCTTATTGAAGATCGTAGTACCACATACATACTTCAAGATAGGATTGACATGGTCTGTAAGCAATTTCGGACTTTGGATACTCAAAGGGTTCATCAGGAGCAACTTATAGAATAAGCCTTACAATTTCCTCATGGAAGAATGGTTAACCTTGATAAAAAGGAAGAACTATAACAATAGGTCCTCCGGCCAGGTGTGCTAGGCATGACACCACCTTACTAGGCTATACAAAGACCAATGTCATGGCTTTTGGAAAATGTTCCAACCATCATATTTGACTAAGATTTGGTTCTAATTGGTGACTGGATACCTCTGACTCAGGATGCTTGAGAAGAAAAAGGTGTGACACAAATTGACGAGATGGCATTGTAAGATTCTCAAGAAATGAACTATGGAAACGAGTTCTGAAACAAAAGTTCATCATTAAACCAAGGAGGGAGTGAGGAGGTGGCTGATGAACTCAGGAAAATCCATCAAGGTTTCCAAAAGATGGATTTTCACAATTATGTGAACAAGGAGATAATATTTGTCAGGTCAAATGATATAATGAGGTATGCTCGAGGAAAACATACACAATTAAACCTTGGTTGAAAGGTGCGCCCGAAATATGGGCATAGGTATCATGGGCAATGTTAGAATGGTGATTCGATAACCAACACATGAAGAAAGAAACTAGCATTCGTAACTTACAAGAAATAGGGTTGTTGGAAGTTTTGAATTCACACATCATAGTTCATTTGTCGGCATTCCGGTTATAAACAACATGGGGACCAAGAAGGAATGGTGAGGGTGAGAAGTATCACTTGTATCAAGGATTCTCAAGAGGTGGAGCAATCCACGCAACATCCTTGACATTAAAGACAATAATACTTCAAGGTAGAACATGATATAAGCTGGTTAGCGAGGACCTACATAGCATGAACAAGTTTATGTTGGAGGGAAGGCTATAATGTTGTCGATGATAACACATATCGTCGAAGGGGAAGGATGGTAATTCTCATCATGAATTCGATTGATATCCTGGAAGGAGTCAAAATGTTGATGAAGATCACGACAAATTTTGTCGAGAGGCTCCATGAAGAAGCAATTGAACAACGACTGCATCAAGCAACAGGACTGATGCAGCGAAAGATTATTGGATCCACGTGTACGACAAAAACTCGGAATCAAGCTTGTTGTTCAAGGTGGAATGATAAGACGAGGAAATCGATGTAAGCTTAGTTCATCGTCGAAAGTTGTGCTCCGGGAAGAAGGACCAGGTAGCACAGTTAAAACTTAGCACAATAATGATGTAGACGATCAGGCTAGGAATGACGTGATGGAGTATTAAACTCATAAACAATGAAATTGCTTAGAGTTATCGACTCGGAGTGCGGACTCGATTCACTATTCAGTGTTCTCGGTTGACGACAACCCAGAACCCATGAAAAATTGGAACCAGTGAGAAATAATAGATGATGAAGACTCATAATATGCAACACAGTTCTTAGATATTCTCGAGATACCAGAGGGTAATACTCGACGGTAGATCAAGGTAGAGGTTGGACTGGTGTATTGACTTGCAAAACACAAGTACTTTAACTTGTCCGAGAAATGGGATCAAAGAGAAAATATGGTCGGAACCACGATTGCAAAAGGCCAGATCCCAGATATAAGATGAACTTATACCAAAGGAATAATTAATTTAAGAGAAGCTTTAATGATAAGATCTACATCGTGTCCATGGGCATGAACACAAAGTTCAAGGTCGACTCCCACTTCTTCAATGCATAACCTTTCATTCACTTCTCGCCTTCGACGAAGTTGTAGTGTTGAAGTTTTATCTGACATAACAACAGTAGAGTATGACCCGTAGTAGTTTCCGGGTTCACACAGATTAGAAAAGGCAGATGTCCAACCCGTCAGGGTATCGCAGAAACATATACCACAAGCTTCAATAGTAAATACCACCAGCTCGAAAGCAGAGCATGGTTGAGAAAACAGAGGATACAATTTACCCAAGGCTTTATATATCTGTGGAAAGACTCACAAGGTTATTTGAATATGAAGGACACTGTTGGATAATAATCCAACAAGAGGTCCGGTGGTCTACAACGGAGTTGATGTGAGTATCGGTACTCTATCAAAGGAAGAAGGAATGTAAGTGCATCATATTATAGAAACAACCGACTAACTCAAAGCTTAAATGCAAAGGAATTATGAATCCCAAGACAAGGGACCAGAAGCAATGCTCTAATTAGGGATGGATAAGTTGAATAGCCTTCGGGTACAATCAACGGCAATTGGATTGGTCGAGAACCAATTCCAGTTAAAAGAATGGCAGCTCACCCGAAAAGGTAATTTATAAGGATCAATGATGATTGCGTGTATTCGCAAACATATTGAGTCAAAAGACTCAAAATGATAATGACAAGGGATGCCAATAAGACTACGAGACTTATGGGATTAACCATAATGCAAGCAAGCAAGACTTTCAAGAGGAATTGGCTGCTCGGGATTTTTGGATGATCGAATGGCATTTCGAAGACTTTTGTGAAATACCTGAATCAACTGGGGATGAGCGGATACTCGATAAGTGAGAGAAATTATCCGTAGGGGTATTTGGTGGTAAGGAACTGCAAGGCAGTAAGCTCAAAGGATTCTCGGAACAACGGAGAGCAATTCATTGCACCTTGTAATAACAAGATCAATGGGATTGAATGTAAGAATGGCAGGTGTATGAAGTTATCCATAAGGAAATAACAGTGGTAGGGAATTTGCAAGATGGTTGGCACAAGTGTCTCAGGAGAACATCGTAAAGTATCTTCGAAATCTTCTAGTGCAGCAGGCGATCATCTGTGATAATGGCTCTCCGGAAGGAAATAGTTACGAGAACCTAGAGTCAGAGTTAGCAAATTCATTTTAACCCGAATAGAAGAGAGATCAGAGTCCCAGAGTATAGACAAGGAGTAAAAGATCCTAACACCATCCAATGGCGACGTGGGCCCGTAAAGCACACAGCCATGTTAGTAAAGTTTTTGTAATGTCTAGACTCGACTTCGGTCAAGGAGTGTGGAAGGTGGATTCCTACAGGCAGTCGGCTCTGATACCAACTTGTGACGCCCCCGATTCAATCGTACACTAATCATACACGCAAACGTGTACGATCAAGATCAGGGACTCACGGGAAGATATCACAACACAACTCTACAAATAAAATAAGTCATACAAGCATCATATTACAAGCCAGGGGCCTCGAGGGCTCGAATACAAGAGCTCGATCATAGACGAGTCAGCGGAAGCAACAATATCTGAGTACAGACATAAGTTAAATAAGTTTGCCTTAAGAAGGCTAGCACAAACAGGGATACAGATCGAAAGAGGCACAGGCCTCCTTCCTGGGATCCTCCTGACTACTCCTGGTCGCCGTCAGTGGGCTGCACGTAGTAGTAGGCACCTCCCGAGTAGTAGTAGTCATTGTCGACGGAGGCGTCTAGCTCCTGGACTCCATCGTCTGGTTGCAGCAATCGGATATAGGGAAGGGGAAAAGGGGAAGAAAAGCAACCGTGAGTACTCATCCAAAGTACTCGCAAGCAAGGAGCTACACTACATATGTGTGCATTGGTATCAATGGGAATAAGGCTATCATATGTGGACTGAACTGCAGAATGCCGGAATAAGAGCGGGATAGCTAGTCCTTTCGAAGATTACGCTTCTGGTAACCTCCGTCTTGCAGCAGGAGAAGAGAGTAGATGGTAAGTTCACCAAGTAACATCGCATAGCATAATCCTAACCGATGATCCTTCCCTTGTCGCCCCGTGAGAGAGCGATCACCGGTTGTATCTGGCACTTGGAAGGGTGTGTTTTATTAAGTATCCGGTTCTAGTTGTCATAAGGTCAAGGTACAACTCCAAGTCGTCCTGTTACCGAAGATCACGGCTATTCGAATAGATTAACTTCCTTGCAGGGGTGCACCACATAACCCAACACGCTCGATCCCATTTGGCCGGACACACTTTCCTGGGTCATGCCCGGCCTCGGAAGATCAACACGTTGCGGCCCCACCTCGACCAACAGAGAGGTCAGCACGCCGGTCTAAACCTAAGCGCCCAGGGGTCTGGGCCCATCGCCCTTAGCACACCTGCACGTTGCGTGGGCGGCCGGAAGCAGACCTAGCCTAGCAGGCGTTCCAGTCCAATCCGGCGTGCGCCGCTCAGTTGCTGACGTCACGAAGGCTTCGGCTGATACCATGACGTCGAGTGCCCATAACTGTCCCCGCGTAGATGGTTAGTGCGTATAGGCCAGTAGCCAGGCTCAGATCAAATACCAAGATCTCATTAAACGTGTTATTTTGAAATAACCGCGAACGTCGACCAGGGCCAGGCCCACCTCTCTCCTAGGTGATCTCAACCTACCCTGTCGCTTCTCCACAAAGATCCATTCAGAGGGCCGTCGGGACAAACATCCTTTCGGACCCAATCCGTGGATCACTCACGGGTACTCCTACGAGCCGACCCGTCTTTAGTCACCACAAGTATCATATATTATGTATATAAGTATATACCCGTGACCACCTCCCGAGTGATCACGGCCCGGTAGTATAGCATGGAAGACGGACAAGAATGTAGGGCCAATGATGATAAACTAGCATCCTATACTAGGCATTAGGATTGCAGGTAAAGGTAACAACAGTAGTAGTAAGGACAGGCTATGCATCAGGATAGGATTAATGGAAAGTAGTAACATGCTACTCTACTCTAATGCAAGCAGTAGAGAGAAGAATAGGCGATATCTGGTGATCAAAGGGGGGGCTTGCCTGATTGCTCTGGCATGAGAGAGGGGTCGTCAACACCGTAGTCGTAGTGGGTAGCAGCGACGTCGGTCTCAGTGTCCAGCGAGAGAAGAGGGGGAAGAAACAATAAATATATTGCAAACAAATGCATGACGATGCATGACATGACAAAGCGTGATGCTAGGTGTGCCCTAATGCGGTACGAGGTGGTACCTGGTGAAGGGGGGAAACATCCGGGAAAGTATTCCCGGTGTTTCACGTTTTCGGACAGATGAACTGGAGGGGGAAAGTTGCGAGTTTGGGATGCTAGGGATGCATGGCAGACGAACGGGTTGCGTATCCGGGTTCGTCTCGTCGTTCTGAGCAACTTTCATGTACAAAGTTTTTTTCTCGGAGTTACGGTTAATTTTCTATGATTTTCCAAAGTTTTAAGTATTTTCTAAAATTTTTGGATTTATTATATTTAGTTTAATCCGAATTGACCCAGTCAATTTGACTAGTCAAAAGGGCATGTGTGGCCCACATGTCATAGACTATTTAACTAACCAATTAAATAAATCTAATTTATTTGATGAGGGCCTACATGTCATCTACTACTAGACTAACTTAGCACTAATTAAGACCTACTAGTAGTACTAATCTACGTAAGGGCCGGCCATTACTGGGCATAGCCCAGCCGGCCACACGCACGGCGCGCACACACCATGTTGTACAAGGCACACACAACACACGGACACACACGCACATAGCTAGGAGTTAATTCTGTTATCTGAACATAGCATTTTGTGATTTTTATATGATTTAATCTATCCATCGAAGGGATTTGGTCCAATGCGATAAAATGGAGTTTGTCAAGTATACTACCTACTCATATTTTATTCAGCCATTTTACCAGTTGTTTGACCACAGATTAGGGTCTGTCTAGGAGGTTAGTCAATGTAAAAATTAAAAAGCTAGCTAGCAGTACAGTAAGCAGCAGCAGTATTAGCGTAGCAGCAGGGCAAGAGCTTCAGCAGAAGCAGCTCAGGCAGGCGCCGGGGTGCGGGCGGGACGGCAAGCAGGGCCGGCACGGCTAGGTGCATGCGCGGTTGTGCAAGGCAGCGAGCGGCCGCCGGAGGCAGCAGCGGCAGTAGGCCACCGCGGGAGGCCCGGAGCTGCGGCGGACGCGACTGCTCGCGCGCGAGGCACCGCAGTAGCAGCGCGTAGCAGCAAGCGGTCGGCGAGCGAGGCAGAGCAAACAGCAGGCAGGCAGTGGCGATGCGGGCTGTGCGGCTGGGTGTGGGGCGCGCGCGCGTGCGTGCGGGTAGGCGGCAGCGGCTCGGCCGGGCGTGCCGGCGAGCGGGGCATTAGAGGCACCAGCAATAACTGCAGCGGCGGGGCGAGGAGGAGCACAGTGCGGGGTAGCGAGCACTTGCGCCTGGGCGCGCGCGGGGCCTGTACGAGGTGCGGCCGATGCAGTGGGACGGACAACGCGAGCGGTCGGGGCGACGGCGTCTACAGCTACTGGCGACTAAAGACGACGCAAGGGAGGGGAGGGAGCAGGAGCTAACCGGGCGGTTCACGAAGGCCGGCGACAGGTTAGTAGCAGCAGAGTGGCCGCAATCGACGGAGTTCGCCGGTGACCCGAGGAGGAGGAAAGGGGTCATGGGGCTCGATGTAGTGCTCCCCGGCTCGGGCTCGTGGTCGAGGAAGACGTAGCGGAGGCGGGCGGAGCTCGTGGACTCGACGGCAAGGCGAGAGGAGGCCGGCGGCTACGCGAATGTCGACGACGCAGCCATGGCAACGCTCGAGCGCCGGTCCAGATCGAGAAAAGGGAGCGAGGGAGAGGAGAGAGGGAACTGGGAAACTAGGGTTCGGCCCGGGGCGATGGGGTTGGCTTATAGGCAGGGGTAGCCGAGCGATGGCCGCCACGGCGCCGTTGGCAGCGGCCGATGGCCGCCACGCCCCCCTGTGAACAGAGGAGGACGGGGGCGCAGGTGGGCTGCCTGTTGGCAGCTGGGCCACTTGGCCCAGGGTAGTGGGGAGGGGCCTTTTGTTTTTTCCTGTTTTTTGGTTTATTAATTTTTCTTTTTACAAATTTCATGTTTTATTTAATCTCCACACTATTTAGTTTAATTAAAATAAAAAACTAGTTTCTAAATTAGTACTACTACTGATACCTCAGCCACAAAAAGTTTGGTACTCAAATAAAATAGTTCAACATTTTAAAATTAAAAGGCATTTAACTAATTGTTTAAGCCATTGTTTTAATTATTTTAAGGCATTTAAACTTTTATAAAAATATGGTTTCTTCACTAATAACACTTATGAATTATTTTCCCCGGTTTGCACATTTTAGTTTTGACATTTGAAAACTTTTATTTTTTATTTAAACTTTAAATTTGAATTTGAACCGTTTTGAATCCAGACGAGATTAGCAACAGTAGCCTGATGACATGGCACCATTAGAAGGGGATTACTGTAGCTTAATTATATGGGCGTCACAAAGGCATACGTCTATAAGCAAAGGTACCAAAAGGGCAAGTAAAAGTTGTCTTTTCTTGATACGCTCGTGACACAGGTATTTGGGAGAAACCGGAATAACCATCTAGAAAGCAAAAATGTGTATGTTTGGATAATCTTTCTAGCATTTGATCAATAAAAGGTAAAGAGTAATGGTCCTTTTTAGTTGCTTTATTTAATTTGCGAAAATAAATTACCATTCTATAATCTATAACAATTCTTTGTGGGATCAATTCATCTTTATCATTAGGAACAACAGTAATACCTCTCTTCTTAGGGACACAATGGACATGACATACCCACTGACTATCAGCAACGGGATAAATTATACCTGCCTCTAGAAGCTTTACTATTTCTTTTCTTACCACTTCTTTCATCTTAGAATTTAACCGTCGTTGGTGATCAACAACTAGTTTAGCGTCTTTCTCCAATTTTATTTTGTCCGGACATAGAGTGGGTCTAATGCTCTTAAGATCATCAAGAGTATATCCAATAGTAGCACGGTGCTTCTTTAGAGTTCTCAATAATTTCTCCTCTTCCTTCTCAGAAAGGTCAGCACTGATAATAATAGGATATATCTTCTTTTCATCAAGATAAGCATATTTAAGAGTATCTGGTAAAGGTTTAAGCTCAAACATGGGATCACCCTTGGGTGGAGGAGGATCCCCTAGAATTTCAACTGGCAAGTTGTGTTTCAAAATAGGTCCATGTTTAAAGAATACTTCATCTATTTCCCTTCTTTCATTCATAAACATATCATTTTCATGGTCTAGCAAATATTGTTCTAAAGTATCATTAGGAGGCACAGCAATAGAAGCAAGACCAATAATTTCATCTTTACTAGGCAATTCTTTATCATGGGGTTGTCTACAGAATTTGGCAAAATTAAACTCATGAGACATATCCCCTAAACCAATAGTAACAACATCCTTTTTGCAGTCTATCTTAGCATTAACATTATTCAAGAAGGGTCTACCAAATATAATGGGACAAAAGTCATCTTGTGGGGAACCAAGAACAAGAAAATCAGCAGGATATTTAACTTTCCCACACAAGACTTCAACATCTCTAATAATCCCAGCTGGTGAAATAGTTTCTCTATTGGCAAGCTTAATTGTAACATCAATTTCCTCTATCTTAGCAGGTGCAATATCATGCCTAATTTCTTTATATAAGGAATGAGGTATTGCACTTGCACTAGCACCCATATCACATAAGCCATGATAACAATGATCTCCTATCTTAACAGAAATAACAGGAATGCCTACAACAGGTCTATGTTTATTTTTAGTATCGGGTCTAGCAATTCTAGCAGCTTCATCACAGAAGTAAATAACATGCCCATCAATATTATCGGCCAAGAGATCTTTAACCACAGCAATACTAGGTTCATTTTTAATTTGCTCAGAGGGTGTGAGTGTTCTAGTATTACTCTTACGAACCACAGTTCAAGCTTTAGCATGATCCTTTATTCTAACAGGGAAAGGTGGTTTCTGAATATAAGTAGTAGGAACAATAGGATCAACATTATAAGTGATAGTCTTTTCTTCAACTTTAATAGGTGCAACTACTTTTACTTCAATGGGAGGATTATATTTAAACCATTTATCCTTAGGGAGATCGACATGAGTAGCAAAGGATTCACAACAAGAAGCTACTATCTCAGAGTCAAGTCCATATTTAGTGCTAAATTCACGAAAAGCATCGATATCCATAAAAGATTTAACACAATCAAACTTGGGTGTTATACCTGACTCCTTACCTTCGTCGAGATCCCAATCTTCAGAGTTGCATTTAATTCTTTCCAATAAATACCATTTGAATTCAATAGTCTTCATCATAAAAGAACCAGTACAAGAAGTATCGAGCATGGAGCAACTACTAAGAGAAAGCCAAGCATAATTTTTTTGAATAACCATTTCTTTTGAGAGCTCATGATTGGGGCATGAATATAACATTGAATTAAGCCTCCCCCAAGCTTGAGCGATGCTTTCTCCTTCGTGAGGCCAAAAATAATATATATGATTATGATCACGATGAACCAGATGCATAGGATAAAACTTCTGATGAAATTCCAATTTAAATCATTGGTAGTTCCATGATCCAATATCATCATATAGCCTAAACCATGTCAATGCATCTCCCTTCAAAGATAAAGGTAATACCTTCTTCTTGATAACATCCTCGGGCATACCTGCAAGCTTAAATAATCCACCAACTTCATCCACATAGATAAGATGCAAATCGGCATGCAATGTTCCGTCTCCTGTAAAAGGATTAGCTAGCAGTTTCTCTATCATACCCGAAGGAATATCGAAGTAAACATTTTCAGTAGGATCAGTAGCAACTCTTTGCTCTAATAGTCGGGGTGAAGATACCCCAAACAAGCCCCTCAAAGGATTATGTTCCATAGTAACAAGTGACAGTAAATTCCAGCACACTATATAAAATTTTCCTTACCAAATTCCACCTACCAAAGGCGCTTCACTCCCTGGAAACGGCGCCAGGAAAGAGTCTTGATGACCCACAAGTGTAGGGGATCTATCATAGCTTTTTCGATAAGTAAGAGTGTTAAACCCAACAAGGAGCAGAACTAAATGATAAGCGGTTTTCAGCAAGGTATTATCTGCAAGCACTGAAATTGTCGGTAACAGATAGTGTTGTGATAAGGTAAATTGTAGCGAGCAACAAGTAATGAAAGTAAATAAGGTGCATCAAGATGGCTCAATCCTTTTTGTAGCAAAGGACATGCCTGGACAAACTCTTATATGAAGGAAAGCACTCCCGGGGACACATGGGAATTATCGTCAAGCTAGTTTTCATCATGTTCATATGATTCGCGTTCGGTACTTCGATAATTTGATATGTGGGCGGACCAGTGCTTGGGTACTGCCCTTCTTTGGACAAGCATCCCACTTATGGTTAACCACTATTGCAAGCATCCGCAACTACAATAGAAGTATTAAGGTAAACCTAACCATAGCATGAAACATATGGATCCAAATCAGGCCCTTACGAAGCAACGCATAAACTTTGGTTTAAGCTTCTGTCACTCTAGCAACCCATCATCTACTTATTACTTCCCAATGCCTTCCTCTAGGCCCAAACAATGGTGAAGTGTCATGTTGTTGACGTTCACATGACACCACTAGAGGAAAGACAACATACATCTCATCAAAATATCGAACGAATACCAAATTCACATGACTACTTGTAGCAAGACTTCTCCCATGTCCTCAGGAACAAACGTAACTACTCACAAAGCACATTCATGTTCATAATCAGAGAGGTATTAATATGCATAATGGATCTGAACATATGATCTTCCACCAAATAAACCAACTAGCATCAACTACAAGGAGTAATCAACACTACTAGCAACCCACAGGTACCAATCTAAGACTTAGAGACAAAGATTGGATACAAGAGATGAACTTGGGTTTGAGAGGAGATGGTGCTGGTGAAGATGTTGATGGATATTGAACCCCTCCCGATGAGAGGATCGATGGCGATGATTTCCCCCTCCCAGAGGGAAGTTTCCCCCATAGAACAGCTGCACCGGAGCCCTAGATTGGTTCCGCCTCGTGACGGCGGAGTTTCGTCTCATGAGCTTGCTTATGATTTTTTCCAGGACGAAAGACTCCATATAGCCAAAGATGGGCATCAGAGGGCTGCCAGGGGGCCCATGAGGTAGGGGCGCGCCCAGGGGGGTAGGGCGCACCTCCCACCCTCGTGGACGGTGGGTGGCCCCCCTCTGGTACTTCTTTCGTCCATTATTTTTTATATATTCTGAAACATGCTCCCATGAAGTTTCAGGACTTTTGGAGATGCGCGGAATAGCTCCCTAATATTTGCTCATTTTCCAGCCCAGAATTCCAGCTGTCGGCATTCCCCCTCTTCATGTAGACCTTGAAAATAAGAGAGAATATGCATAAGTATTGTGACATAATGTGTAATAACAGTCTATTATGCAATAAATATCGATATAAAAGTATGATGCAAACTGGACGTATCACTCTGCCTTAAAAAAGAGGACTTTTTTCAATTTTTAGGACATATATGCATGCAAATATTTGCAGCTACTAAGGGGCGATAAACAACAGGATAATCACATTGTTAAGGCAAACATAATGACTTCAAGTTATTAGGATCCGATTATTCAACGAACGTCAGCTTTTAGGCATGATAAATCAAACATTTTTAGTGGCAAATTATGTTCGCCGAGAATGACAAGTTCAGTTGGCAAGCATGGCAATCGGCTTTATTTTTTTGCCGAGAATTTTTTGTGCTTGCAAATTAAAATTTCCATCATCTCGCCAAATATAAATTGCCATGAAGACGTCATATTTGCCATGCCTAGAAATCTGACGTTAGATTTTTAGCGTCTTTTTTCATTTAACCCCCATTAGATTAAGGAGAAACTTTCGGGCCTAACAAATGTTGGTTTTTTTGCGGATGAAAACAACCGTTGGTTTTAAATACATTCCCACATGAATATGAGTTTATTTGTGAAATTTAGCACGTTTATAATGTACATCGATGTTCTAACATACTGTGTTTCTTTTTTAGAATTATTGAAACTATCGAATATAATGTTCATGAAGTTATAGTTATTATCCTTGCAGAAAAAACTTCAAATATTAATCAGTACTCCTACTTTCTCTTTAAAACTATTTTTTACTCCCTCCGTCCCAAAATAATTGTCCCAAGCTTAGTATGTACTCCCTCCGTTCCAAAATAGATGACCCAACTTTGTACTAACTTAGTACAAAATTGGGTCATCTATTTTGGAACACAGGGAGTACAAGTTTACACTAAAGTTAGTACAAAGTTGAGACACTTATTTTGGGACGGAAAGAGTACTTCTTTTGAGAAAAAACTAACTGTTACTGGACAGTGGATCTAATTGTCACCTTTTGATCTGTTAGCACCACGACGGCCTTGCAGCCTATTAGGAAATGAAACCGACCAAACCCACCGCCCCACAGAAAAGTTCAAAGCCCAACCCACCAATCCCTGCACCGCCAAAGCCCAAACTAGCCGTACCCCGTGGAGTCTTGTTTTGCGGTACGCCACACCCCTCCAGATGAACAGGACCCTCGTTTCAATCTTAGCGCTCCAACAAAAGTTCGTTTCCTCCGTTTTGCGGTATGCCACACCCCTCCCGAACAACAGGACCCCGTTTCCACCGTAGGAGGTCCGTTTCCTCCATTTTGCGGTATGCCAGACCCCTCCCGATGAACAGGATCCTGTTTCGACCATGACCGGTCGAACACAAGGCTGTTTCCTCCATTCTACGGTACACCAGGCCTCGTTTCCATCGGATGTTCCATCCAAGATGGTTGGCTCCCAATGAACACGACGACACATTCCATTCCGACCCAGCCGGTTGCCTGCCCATGAACACGACGACGGCGCAACTTCCCCATTCCGACCGAGCCATGTACACGAGCCCTAGCCATATGTATGTGCGAGTAGGCGTTCGAGACAACGCTCGTATGTACGTACGTGGCCGTATTTTTCTTTCTTGCACCCTGGCCGTTGTACGTATGGGTACATGCTACGTGTGTGCCGGTACTACGGCACGTGCGCGCCTCTACATCGACCAGTATGTACGTACACGTTCACGACCAGAATGACAATGCTACGTACGCTTCGACCAGGTGGGTCCCGATTGTCAGGCACTTCCTTGCGTGTGAAGATGTAGCTGTTGGGTCCCAGCAGTCAAGGGGGAAACATTTTTTTCACGAAATAGGGTGGCCTGTCTGGTGGGTCCCTGCTATCAGATGGAGGAATCATTATTTTTCGCGTAATAAGGAGGCACTTCCTTGCTACTGCCGTGGACCCAGCTGTCAGCCTCTCCACGTACAGTACTCTTCCAGTGGAAGTCGTTCCTTGACCACGTTGACCACGCCGTGCAGAGAGCATCAGGGCGGTGGACGACGGCGAGGCCTAGGAAGGGGACGACGCGGAGCCGGGGAAGACACTGCAGTGGATGCTTACGCGGAGGGGAGTACGTGGGTTGACTGCTTCAGCTGCGGTGTGAGTCTGCCGTCGCCAGAGAATAACAGGAGGTGTGGGTGAGTATAGAGTGATGGCATGGCCAGTGGTGGCAGCACAGCCGGACATGGGAGGAAGGAGTAGGCGGCACGGCCAACGCTTGTTTGGAAGGCTAGAGCAAGAAGACTAGAGGCTGAATAAGCACTACGGTCGTTGGATGGACATGGTACGATCATTGGAGCTAGAATCGTTCATATTGACTAAGTTGACAAAGCCCTCCATTCCCGTCAACTTAGTAGGCCCACAGGTCAGCCTCCCACTATGCTGGGTCCCAGCTAGCAGGGGGAGTATTCATTTTTTGTACGTAATAAGGAGGCACTTCCTTGCGTGTGAAGATATAGCTAGTGGGTTCGAGCTATCAGCGGTAGTATTCATTCTTTTTGGCGTAATAAGGATGCACTTCCTTGCGTGTGAAGATGTAGCTGGTGGGTCCCAGCAGTCAGGGGGAGAAATCATTATTTTTCAGGGTAAAAAGGATGCAGTTGCATGCATGCGTCCATGGGCGTGGTGCGTCCCCACTGTCAGCCTCTCACGTATAGTCATCTTCCTATGACTCTCGGTTGTTGACCACGTTGACCACATCGTGCCAAGCACACCAAGGCCGGTGGACGACGGCAAGGCCCCAGACTGGAACGACCCAGAGATCAGGAAGATGCGGCAGTGGAGTCGCAGATGGAGAGGAGTGGGAAACTTGACTGGTTCGGGTGTGCGGCAGCACTGCCGCCCACGGGAGATAGGAGCAAGAACAGAGGTTGAAGAAGGAGCACAACTGTTGGATTAACATCCAACGGTCCAGCTGCTAGGATCATTTTTTGATTAAGTTGACAAAGCCCTGCATACACATCCGCTTAGTAGGCCCACAAGTCAGCCACCAAATCTGACGGGTCCCAGCTGTCAACGGGAGGAATAGTTTTTTTCGCATAACAAGGAGGCACTTCCTTCCGTGCGAAGATACATCTTGGTGGGTCCTAGCTGTCAGGGGGAGGAAACATTTTTTCAGCTTAATAAGGAGGAACTTTCCTTGCGTGCGACCATGAACCTCGTTGGTCCCAGCCGGTAGGCTCTCCAGGTACAGTCCTCTTCCGATGACTCTCGTTTGTTGACCATGCCGTGTCGAGCGCACGAGGCGGTGGACGACGGCGAGGCCCCGGATGGGAACGACCTGGAGATGGGAAGACATGGCAGTGGAGTCGCAGATTGAGAGGAGTAGAAGGGTTATAACTGGTTTTGGTGCGGCGTGGAGCTTCAGTCGGTTGAGAATAACAGGAAGTGTGGAGGGGTGCAGGGATAGCCTGGCCGGCGGTGGGGTAGCGCTTTGCAGCGATGCATGCTAAGCAAAGCCGCTAGCCGCCGGAGGCCGGACCAAGCGGTCCCGGCGATGCTGGAGGAAGAAGACGAGAGATTGAAGGTGCATGCCAGCCGTTGGACATAAATCCAATGGCTGTGGGTGTCACAATAATTTGTTAACCAAGTTGACAATGCCCTGCGTACGCTTCGACCTATTGTCCCACATGTCAGCCTGCAAAAATGTGGCATATATTTAACCCATGTTTTCTAGAATGTACAGTCCATTTGCTAGGCTAGGTGAACAAATAATTTCACGTCAATGCGTCCCATTTAATATTTTCTAAGAAATCCCATCCCCTTTTCACTTTCTTGAAATACACGAAATAGTTGGGCTCGTTCTATATATAATGTTAGATTAGAAGGAGCAATTAATATCAAAAAATAAGCTGTTGCAACACATTTTTTATATATAAAATTAACAAATTAGCGAGTTATTGCTCAAAATAAAAAATGAGCGCGTTATTATTACATTGGTCCTTAAAATCTTCGCAAGCTTTTGTACGCAATCACCAGGATTTTCCTACCTGTGAGTCAAAAACAACCAGGATTTTTCTTGCCAACTTCTGTTAAACATTTACTCTTATAAGTTAATAACACGTGGGATGTTTTTATAATGTATATATAAGTCTCTACAAAATATACGATAATAGTAATAATATAAATATATATAATGTGGTTAGAGGGGAAAACATAAATTGGACACAACATTATTATTCTTATATATAGATAAATAGAATGGAGATCTGCGTTTTATTAAGAAAATACATTGGGCTGCCGATCTTTAAGAAAAAGTAAAACCTACACTGGGAGGCCCATAGGCCGGTATTGACCTCCAAAAATAATTTGAAACCACTGTCTCCATATGTCGTGGGCTACGCATACCTAGGCCTAGCTGATACTTGTTCGCCCTCTAGAAAAAATGATAGTACCAGCTAAGGGCTACCTCTGAAACAGCGACCAAATCATGGCTGTTTTTGATGATTCAGTCATTATCACATGCTGCATTCCTAAAGCTGGCTGGGATATTGTGGGCAACTTGGACAGCTAGAAGGAAATCCATACACGAAGGGGAATTTCAGAGTCCTGCGGCAACGCATGCTTTCATTAACAGGTACTTGATGGACCTGGATATTATCAAGAGTCAACAACCAGCAAGGCAGGCTGGTGCCACGATCCAGCAAGGCCCTACAAGGAGGGTGAGACCCAGGGCACCACCGATGGGCTTTGCGAAGATTCATGTTGACGCGGGTGTTTCAACTGCCCGCAGAAAAGGATCGGCCGCAGCAGTCTGCCGCGACGAGCATTTCACATATTTGGGTAGTTCCTCACTGGTGGTTCTCGGTATCCAGGACCCAGCTATTCTTGAGTCAATCGCTTGCCGCGAAGCATATGCTCTGGCAGAAGACCTGGTGCTCCATAATTTCATCTTTGCCTTTGATGCTAAGCAGGTAGTGGAGGACATTAACAAGAACACCAGGGGCACTTACGGCACGACCATTCATGAGATCAGGAAGAGGGCAGAGAGTTTTAACAGCAATATCTTGTATGAAGGGCGCCGTTCTAATAACGATGTGCATAGCTTAGCCAAATACTCCCTTAGATTAGATCGGGTGCGCCACGTGTGGCTTTTACACCCCCACGATCCAGCATGTATCCCACAAACTGTGGTTTTTGATGAATAAAATTTCTGTTCATCCCTCAAAAAAAGCTAGATCCCCGAGCGAACTGGATTAAAGAGGGGGTCGGTGGCCCGACTGAAGAAGCACATTAGACGCGATTTTTTCTTCAGTGGATGGCTCTCGATGGCATTTTTTACTTTCCTCTGCACCATACAACATGTATTTTTATCCTCCTAGTCTGTGGTGGACCACCAACCCATTTGCTGGGCGGGTCAACCTACAGTAACCAGCACTTGATTTTTCATCAAGCCCCAAAAACAACGTAGTACTATGGTTGTTTTGAGGCCAAAAACATTACGGCATGGGTTGAGCGGGGGAAGGGGAAGACAGAGCAAAAATATTAAAAAGAGCTGATGCGCCGTTGCTACCCTAACAAAGCAGGTGCAATCCTTCTTGGGAAGAAGGTGTGCCGTTGACACCCACGTGTCACAAATCCCACAGTAGACATACTAACAAGTTCACAGACAAGTACAACAAAACAGGTAAACGTTCGTATCAAACTCAGGTTCACAGGACATGTTCATATTCATAGACAACATTCATAATCAACAACTCAAAAGATTCATATATACACAAGTTCAGCATGTCTATGCATCCAAATGATTGATAGATCACATGACAATATTCATAGATAATTCACAAAAAGATTCAGATATACACATGTTTAGTATGTTTATGCAACCAAATGATTGAGATCACAGCCCATATAATCCATGGACGAACTTTAATTACCTAGGGTACACATTGGTAAATGGTGTTCAGTCGGAGGTACTTCTTGCTAAAATTAATGCTTGTACGAGTAAACTTTTGAGTACATAAGAGGCAGCATAGACAATCTGAACTTTGCTTGTAGGTTTATCCTCAAATAATGGCCTCGTGCCGAGGGAGGTTTGAGCAACTTGGCCACTACTTTCATCCAACTAGTTTACTGGATCATCTTGGTCCTGTAGCTCGCCTAAATTCTACATTGCAGACAAGAAAGGAGGCTGTGGAGAAAATGAACCACCCAAATTTTTTGTGCAATTCAACTGAAATGGAGCATCCCTGGCGTGCAGACTGATTAAGTGTCAGATGAATATATGCGTCAACCAACTTGTCTGGAATCTTTAGACTCCATGCCATATAGTTCGCTACCATATGTGTCGATAACCAAAAGGCACAAGTTGGGACCAAAGAATGGACTGCGTTTTTCTGGGCTATGCGCCAAGAAATATTTTTGGTGTTCAATCTCCTAATACTTGGAGTTTGACAACTGGTTGACGTCGGTTGATACTCGAATGAATATAGGCACTTCTTCTTGTCAACATCGATGCTTTTCTGAGTGAACTCTGGAGTACAGAGCAGCAGCATACGTACCCGTCCATCTGATCTTTTTGTGCAGTTCTACTGAAATCACCCAATGTAATGATTTGCCTGCGAGTTCATGCTCCAAGTTACTCCTTTATGAAATCGGCAAACAGTAGCACAATACCAAATTACCAATACATATGACATGCACAATAATCAGGATAAAGACCAGTACCAACCTATGTGAGGTAGCATATTAATTACTATTTCCTTTGACTGGAAGCCGAGATAAGCCAAGCAACTGACAGCAAAGGAAGGAAGCAAGCCCAGATTAGCGAATGACGGGAAAGGAATGAAGCTGTCGAGGCAATGAAGCACCCAAAGTTTTTGTGCAGTTCCACCAAAATCGAGCATCCCTGTTGGCACATATATTGAGAGAGTGAGATTACTGTAATAGTGGCACTAGTTGATGAAACATACACTAACAAATAGAAGCACCCTCATTATCTTAATGGTAAAGTTAGCAACATAGTAGTCTTACTTAAAGAGAGGTATTAGTTTATTTAATTAGTGCCAATTAGCTCAACACTCAAAGCATTGCCATGTATCATAGGTTGCAAAACTTTAACGTGCAAAGATAAAGGAGTTTCTCATGACAGTAGCACGATACAAATAGAGATGATAGAAAACTAATATGGATGAAGGCCTTAGGCCGGTACCAACCTGAGCAAAAAAGCTTATTCATGTAGTCCTAGAAGAGATGATAAAGCACTCACTGGAATCACTCAATAGTATATATTTTTGTGCACTTCAAATGTATGGTTGAAATCACTCTTGTTTACCAGTGCTGAGATTATATCGAAAGATTATCAAGAACTTCCAACAGAGTTAAAGCACTGGTTGGGATATAGTTCATTGTATTGTCTTGTGTAGTTCCACTAAAATGTATGATTGGCACAACATGATCCCTGTTTGCACAAGTAGGAACAAGGTGAAACCTTCATTAGCTTAGTGAGAAAGGATAGAAAGACATTAGCATATTACTCTAACAGTAGCATCAAATTCATCATGGACAATACGTAGAAGTGGAAGGGCTCCCTGGAGGATCCTCTCACATGTAAGGTAGACGTTGCTGGAGCCCTTGAATGACCTCGACCGAGGCCTCGGCTTCAGAAATATCACATTGGCACTGTTTACTCTTGTTCTTCCTCTTCATGCTCTGTTTCTCTTTCTCCTCACCAGTTGGTGAAACCAAGTACATGATTGGCCTTCTATTTCAGAATTGGTTTTGTCGGTGAGGGAGTACAAGTGTACTATAGTAAACAATAGCATTATTTTCTCATGGCAGTCGGAAAATAGAGATGAACACATGCATTAAATGTCATTCTTACCTAAAGGACGGTTATGGTGCCAATATGGATGATGAGGATTGGAACACAGATATCCCTGTGTGCAGTTCCACCGAAATGAACCGGCTATTCCATTCTGACATTCCAGTTAAACAACACAAAAGTCACTTCTTTTAAGAAGTGTTTTGTGTAGTGCACCAAAAGGTCAAAACAGCAACCAGGTGAAATGGATATCCCTGTTTGCACAAATAGCTACAAAGGAAACAGTCAGAGTCTCAAACAATTACAGGCAAAAACATTTGGCTAAATTTGTCATGGCTTATAACAGTGGCATGGCTTCATTTTACCAGGGGCATTAGATTAAGAACAGCTAAATATTTGGTATAAGGGCATGGGACAGTGGGTGCACCAGCAGTCCAGCACCATGTACCTAAACCGGGGCATAAAGTGGTGATTCAGAGTTTGTTGCCCCGAGAAAAAAACATCCAAGAAATATATCTGGGTTGGTCCCATTCTTGTTCACTCTAGCCACCTACTCCTATGTTTTTTTGGAAATGGAGGCGTACCCCCGGCCTACGCGTATGTATGAGCGCTTGCGTCTGTACTGATGTTCAAAAAAATGATGCACGCAGCCGTCTTATGTGTTGATAGCAAATCTAGTCCTGGTCAGACACCACTGTGTACATCGTTTCCCCTATATTTCCCTTTCCGACCAAGAGACCGGTTGGATGACCAGTCTGTGCTACTTTCACCCCCTATCCTTCCTGTTTGTACCAAGTCTGATGTACATACTAAATTCCCTCACCCCCACTTTATTTCTTGTTTGAACCAAGTACAAGATTCGACTCCATGAAGTAGCTTTACCTCTAACAATAGAAGAAGAAAAAATGTGTCATTGGACCATCCGATCGAGAGGGGCTGAGAGGTAGAAAATGATGCACATGCAACGATGTTGCGAGCTAGAGAAGTAGAGCTATGGCGGTTTCGAAGGAAGATATACCTGAAGGTCGTCGGGATGTGGATAGGTGGGCGGCGGGAGGCCAGATCCGCCCACACTAGGGCAACGACGAAGGGTTCGGAGGACCTCCCGCACCGGCACTTGGCCAGAGATAACGGTGCGGCCGGCAGTGGGTCTCCTGCCTCACTGTCAATGATGGCCTAAACGCTGCCCTTTCTCCCCTTCACCGACGGAGGGGATACGTCCGGATCTGTAACCAGTGGTGAGGATAGAAAGATAGTGTTTTTTGATGGGAGAAAGACAATGTTACCACCGCTATCTTGTTTAGACTTAGAGAGGATGCGAGTGTGTGAATAGAGCAACCCTAGCAAGAAAGTGCGGAGGCTCCGGCCTATATATATGTAGTGGGGTAGTTTTCCTTTTTCACTCCATCAAAACAATCGTTTAAAATTGTGTACGTGCCAGGTCGCCTTTTTTTGAGTTGTTTCTTTTTTGAGATAGCTACCCGCTTATTCCAAGTGGTGTTACGGTTTGCCAGGTCGCACTTTGTAAGTCTGGTACAAGACCCTCCATTAAAGGAACAACCACCCCCTCGTAAAATTTGTGAACAAGCCCACGACTAAAATTATCGGAAACGTGGGCTACCCCAACATGCATTATTATTTATATTTTCTATGTGGGAGTACACTCAAAACAAAATGCGAGAGTACAATATTTATTGGGGCCCTTTGTAATTGGTGCTAAATTTTGACCAAAGATTTAACTGACAAAATATTAGTGCACGTTAACAAAAAATTATATCGTTTGATTCGTATTTGAACATAGTTTTCAATTATGTAATTTTTTGTGACATGCATGAACATTTGGTTAGTTAAATTTATAGTCAAAATTTGGCAAGGTGCATTAAATCAACACATTCAAGTATCAAAAGGAGAGTGACGGCATGCATGCATGCGCTGTAATTAATGCATCGGTAAATGAAAATTATTGAAATATGTCGAGTGCAGTGCTTTGATGTGTTGCGTCAACTCGTACAAGACCAAGAAGTTTGATTACTACAATGCCCTCTCCCTCGCGCACCTGCCTTTGGCTGCATGATAGGTGGCCACCCACCTGTTGGGCCCACCTGTCATACACGCAAAGGTAGGAGCAGTAAGTCAATGAAACTACGTCCCTCCCTCACCCATGAGCGTGGTGGCTGGTAGGACTAGGAGAAGCTTTCTTTCGCTACACTCTCTCCCTCCCGGATGCGGTGGACATGCAACAGTTCAATAGGTGTCAGATGGACTGAAACATACTGTAGTACTCCTCCACTTCAGTAGTACTCCATCATTGTTCGACTTCCCGAAGAGGCAAAGAGCCAAGCGCAGCCCAGACACTCGTGTGGCATTTTCATGTGTAGAGTAGTCTAGGATAGCGTGTACCGTGCCTGTAAGCTTAAAATTGTTGGGGTCGGCTCCATGCTTTTTTTATTAAAATAATCTTCTGACCCTACCTGTCATCCTGGTGATTGTAGTTGGCACGTTCATCTGGTCAAGACAGGAATATATATTTTAATTTGTGGTGGGGTAAATGTTAGAGGTTGCAGCAAATATGGAGTATACAACAAGCTATCCCTCCTGCTCGCGATGGATGGACATGAAACAGTGGATTCGATACTGTAGAAGTAGTAGTAACATCATTGTTCGTCTTCTCGAAGACGCGAAGAGCCAAGCGCAACCCGAACGTGGCAGTTGTGAACGGTCGCGATAGTGTGTTTGGTTGCATTCTCATCTCAGCATAGTTGTTCCCTCTTCGTGCATGCTCATCCCAACACCCCTCTTCATGCATGCTCCTAGTGTATTTGTGTTAAGCTAGTGTGGACTCATACACCCGACTAAACATCAAAGCATATCACAAAGCATCCGGGCCCGCGTACCATCCACCAAATCACAGCGAGGTGCTATAGTTGAGACTCACCGGTCACCCCGGTGTGGCCGTCATGACCCATCATATCACAAAACCCACACCATTACCAGCAGTGGTAAAGTGGCCTCGAAGTGGCCTCAAAGTTGGACTAGACGAAGCAACCATCATTTCACTAGAACACTCATTGACGCCCTTTCTCCCCTTTCTTGAAGAAAACCGCACTCCAGGCTACTCACTTCTGCCATTTTTCTTTTGTACCAACAAAGGAAAGGTAGGCGAATCAGTGATGCTATTATATTTAAGAATCTTCTTTTTGCGAAGCACCGACCGATTCTCACAGCCTATTCTTTTCCCATTTTCATTGCGATTGTGGTTTCCTTTCGATTGCTTTTTGTTTGTCAGTTCATTGATGGATCCTGGAGCACTAAGCAAAGAGTTGCCGGCGAACAACCCACTAGAGACAACACTCTCCAGGAAGCGAGCACCGACCATCGAGTTGGCCATGTTGGTGGTCCAACCCATGGAGACGAAGAACTCCAAGAAACAAGCACTGGCCAAAGAGTTGATGACGTTGGTCCAACCCACCATGCCTACCCCAGAAACTCTAATGGCCACCTATGCGAGGCTCAATGCCAAGTTTGAGGAGATAGTTTCCGTTGAGAAGCAGTATTCCCCTGGCAAGGTGATGGCCCCCATCGAGGACGAGGAGATGGCCCTCGGAGGGATGGGATCCCCGGTGAGCTGCACAAGGTAAAAAATAATGGCTTACCATAGTTGTGGTTTTTGATTATTTGCAATGTGCTTGCTAATATGTTAGGGTTGTGTGGGTGCAGGTGGACGTCCTTGATGATTCCGATTTCGCGGCCCGTCCTGTGGACAACGCCCCAGAGATCGTTTTCGATGTCGCGTTCCGTCTTGTTGACAACGCCCCAGAGATCGATTCCAATGCCGCCGTCCATCCTGTGGACATCGCCCCAGAGATCGATTACGATGTCGTGGTGGACATCGCCCCAGAGATCGATTACAATGTCGTGGTGGACATCGCCCCAGAGATCGATTCCAATGTCGTTGTCCGTGCTGTGCTCATTGCCTGAGAGATCGATGACAGGAAATAGTTGGTCGCACTAATCCTTCAGGGTAGTTTGCATTGTGTTTAATTACCAGAACGATGCGTGTTATCAAACCATCTTAGGGCTAGTGCACTATCTTGTGTGGGCGATACTTGCTAATTTTGTTTGATAGTGAATCATGCGAACCCTCTCCGAGTTGCAGAAACAGATGTATCCTCACTAGCTTTTGATGTAATATATGGCATGCTTAGATGTAAGTTTGAACTGTTTATCATATCAGCAAGGCTTGTTTGATGATTCTTGGTGTCAGTAGGCTAGCAACTATGCGAGCTATAGTACTTGCAAAACACTCACCGAAGAGAAACGTTAGGGCTGATGAGCTCGTGGTATGCTTATATTGATCCGTCGTCGATCGGCCAATAGCCCAAGCTCCTAAAATTGTAGGCTTAGCGATCAATCAGAAAATAGTCGACACGGATACATTCAGGCCTCATTTGGTTCATAGGGTAGGGAAATTGTAGCAAAAGTACAGAGACGTACAACACAAAAGGATAGCAGTACAAAGACGTACTCCCTCTGTTCCAAAATAGATGACTCAACTTTGTACTACTAACTTTGAAACGGAGGGAGTACAAATCCTAGGCGGGGTAGTTTGGCCTAGTGGGTTTCAGTGATATGACGTGGTACAGTGTTGTCCAGTCTTCGTGTGTGGTAGCAGTACTGCGGGTACAGTAAGTTCTCTTGAAGAAGCGGAATTCAACGAAGACATGATGGTTCCTTCGTCCGACCAACTTAGGGCATGGTTAATAAGAAAGCCTGCTACTGGCTATATACCACTGCCATGTCACTTGGAGCCTTCATAATAGCCAACTAGTAGGCTGGTCATAATGGAAGTATCATAAGCGGTATCATGCATGCCAACTAGACTTTTTGGATGATGTGGCACACAATTAAATGAGGAAAAAGAGGGTGTGGTATCATATCATGATACCATATCATATTAAATGTTGTACTACTTTGTGTCATGCGTGGCAATTAATAAGGCCACCTATGATATTATGCATTATGGAGGTAGTATCATATACTAGTATCATATGCATGATACTAGTATATGATACTCCCCATTACAACCAGCCGTATAATAGATGGGTTGTAAACTAACTACTGGTATTTAATGCTTGCATGTGAAAGAAGGAAACAAGACATGGGCTCATTGGTGGAAAGGAGAGGAGCGCAGGCTCACACCGCTGCATGCATGCTTGATTTCTTGTTTCCTACGCTTGATCATAGAAATCTAGAACAAAATGACAAGGGTGGTGCTTTCCCGCGGGTTAGGCGGGCTAGTTTGAGTGATATGACGTGTTAAAGTGCCGTCCACTTGCTCCATTTTTATGTAAGCAAGAGTCTACACTCTTACGTGGGAGGAGTGCGAAACACGGCGGATCTAATTTTGATCGAGGGATAATTGTTCCCTGCGAAATAATGGAGCACTGTTAGCGATTATAGCATGATAGTTAGGGCATCTCCAGCGTTGGCCCTCAAATTTACACGGCATATGTCCGAGGACACTGATGGATACCATCCAATGTTGCCCGCATATCTTTCGACAATTATATGAACTAACCGGACGAAATGCATGCAAACAAAGCAAATTTCAAATTAACCGGATGAAATTCATTACATTTCAAAAACTTTTCCTATAAACTGGAAAACATTCATTACATATTTCGCACAAACCATACTAAAACCTATTGTAAACCTAATCTAAACAATCGCCGGCGCCCGACCACCATGTCCGGCCATGAACCTGAGATAGCCGGCCATTGCCTTTGTCTCCTCCTCATCCGCCTCGATAACCTCCTCCTCCGGAGCACGAGGTTCTGAAGATTTCCGCCTCCATGTCACCGTCAAGCGGCTAATCAGTCGTCGATTTTTATCCCACCAAGCTTGGCGTCGACTGAGTGGAGGAGCGGTGTCCTTCCTGGGACCAGAGCGGCGGTGACCTACCGTGTACTACTCTTCCTCGCTGCCGGCTGCGCCCGCGCACGCGTGCCGGCTTCGTGGTCGTGGCGGCGGAGGGCGGCCAGGGGGGGGGGAACCGGCGATCTCCTTCGTCTGCTCCTGCGACAGTACGTCCAAGAGAGCTTTGGAGCGTGCCCGGAGCGGAGCCCCCGATGTCCTTCGTCTGCTCCTGCGACAGTACGTCCAAGAGAGCTTTGGAGCGCCAGGAGGCCATGGTTGGATTGGTGCCGACAGAAGGAAGGGACCGGAGGAGAATGAGTGTGGGTCTTTGGCTATGGCTGGGAGCTGGGGCTCAAGTTAATATAGCGGGCGAATGGCAATGAGCCGCGGCAGACAGATGGACGGCTGTCGCCGGAGTAGGTTCATCGGCAGCCGCATGTCATTAATGTGGGCGGCGGACAGAAGGATAGTTGTGGTATCGTTAACGCGGAACAGTCGCTTGCACTGGGATGCCGCGCAGGTGGCGCTCTCTCGGCCGTCACGCTGCTGCAGTGCCGGCGCCAGTGAGACGTCGTGTCGGGCGTGAATGCGGATGCTGCTTCAGTGACTTAACCACAGGTGTGTTGGATTACTAACATGTGGGCCCAACGGGCATCTGGCCTGCATGTCAGTGATACACCAACTGCACCTGCAGTTAAGTCCGGTGAATGCGGCATTGACGTTCTGGAGAGACGATGACCGTTTCAGGCGGGAAGCACGCGCTAGCGATGGAAGGGGTTTCGGTAGGCCAGGGCGGTCAGATGCTGGCATGGTGGTAAAATGTGAACTCATGGATGATGAGCCTTTGAAGCGTATGCGGCACGTATTGACAACCAGGCGTCCATGCAACCGCTCTTATTGCCAGCTAGCCTTTGACGACCATCATTAGACACCACACAACCATGCATAACTTACGAATAATGGACGAATCGATCAGACACACACTCATATGTAGTGGCACTATGATCGGTTGCTCACGATGGTACATACTCCGTACCATAGTACCCTCTCTAGCTAGGCTGTTTTATAGATTGTCATTGTGATGGACGATATACATGAGCAAGGCACCGAGTCACGAGTATGACTGTTGGTGTTGAGCCAGGTGAATACATGCTCGGTGTTTGCGGAGGCCTCCAGCAAACATCTAAACAGTAATGTCACGCACCGCCGGGGCGCGCAGGTGACGGGCTCACCATTTGCGTTGTGCCATGAGCAGGACTTTGATTGAGAGGGCGACATGCATGCATTAACATGGTTTGACAGTGTGAGCATGAGTGTTTGGTTTTCTGCACACGTACATGCTACTTGCCTCTATGGACGGTGTGCGCTAATGTGTGCATCACGTATAACATAAAAAACCTTTTTGTTCATTTAACGCAAAGGATTTCATTTTCATTTGGCTGACGGGTGTGTGTTGCAGCGACGAGTCCGTGGTTTGATTCCTCACATACGCATAATTTTGGTTTTTATTTCTTTCTCCACTGACAGGTAGGCCCGAATAGATAGATAGATAGATAGATAAAGAACATGAGCTAATGAGGCGCATGCGGACTGTTTGACTGGTCAACCAAACAAATACGGAGCTATACGCTGAGCCAGTAATCACGATATCTCATATACAATGATGAAAGTGACCTATCAAGACAAGTTCGATGACCGCCAATGCATTTTACTCGGTAATAAATGACCAGGATTGAAGGGGAATCCAAATTTCCTTCGTCTTCTGTCCTTGAGCTCTTGACAAACCAATGCACTTTACGGTTGTCCGGCCACTCCACCCCAGAGCTGTCACCAAGCGTCGTTCATGCCACTGTGCCACACACTAACTAGTAAGGAAGCGATGGAATCCCGCCGCGCCGACTTCCTTGGCGCCCACGACCGCGCACAGAATGGTAGGGAAGCGATGGCATCATATCTTGCCGAGTTCATCGCCGCTCGCGACCTCACACATATGTGCGTGGAATTTGAAGCAGCCAAGGCCGAATGGGTGGTAGAGCAAGAGGCAGCCAAAGCCACATAGAGGGAGCTGAAAAGTCAGAAAGCACTCAAGAAAAGAGAGGCTCGCCGCCGCAAGAAAGAAGAGGACGCACGCGCTGCTGCGGAAAGGTCGGCGGAGATCGAAGCATGGTGGGGTGTCGCCGACAAAGCCAGGAAGGAGAACAACGGTGGCTGGCCAGCATCTAAGTAGTAGTACTAGTAGTTAGTGTGTGTCTTTGTCGCTCGTATGTTTGTTTAATTAATTACTTGCATGTATCAGTACTACTAGTTGCTACTGTAGTTTTTAGAGCAAATTACTAGTACATTAGCCTAGACTCAATGGAAAAATTCCTATCCTATGCATCAAATGGCATCTCTTTCTCTATAGGAATTGAGATGAATGTCATCTCACTTCCTATGATTTTCATGTTCCTATAAAATTCCTATCCTATGAACCAAAGGAGGCCTCTGCTAGAGTAACTACTGTAGCTAGCAGTACTGCTGGTACAGTGGTTTTCTTCAGGAAGTGGAATTCAACGAAGTCATGATGGTTCCTTCGTCCGAGCAACTTCACAATGGCAAAGGTTGGGCGTGTGATTTGACGGCTCATTAGTAATTACTGCGGCGCAACGACCGGGGTTACTCTCCCTTGGAGTTCTGCGGGTATGGCAAGTGGACCAGGATAGTCGACGTCCCACATGTCAGGGAATGGAAGTATTCTTTCTGATATCGAGGAGCAAGGAAACCGCGTGGTATAGTATCACTGTTGATTTAAAATTATTTTTTATTTCTGATGAATGCTAGCGTTTCAACTCTTATGACAAAGGAGTGCCAAACACGGCATGTGCTGGATATCCCACACGTCAGCGAAAGGAGTGGGACATGAATAGCATGGTAGAGCGTCTCCACTTCTAGGTCGGAGACCACACGTAGTAGTACTAGTGGTATGAACGATACAAAGTGCAACCCGGAGAGAAAGACACGTCTAGTTGGAAGGTCTCGGGGCATACACGTAAACAAATATAAAACCTAATATGTGCCTCCAATTAATATAGTAGTAGTAGAGTACTTAGGCACGTACTCCATAACATCACCGGACATTGCACGTACAAAATTTAGTGGTAGTAAGAGACAAATGCCTATATGCCACGCATGTTCATACTATTTGTGCATTTCTACTTCACTTACCGCGCTACATTACTCAGGTTCATACATCCACTCCTGGGTACATGTCCATCTCGTAGTTCCAGTCCCACGTGTTCTTCATAGATGGAACGATCCATAACAGTGGGCAATGGGAGTCCATATCATTGCAGTTAGTGTGGCTCCCCACGATGAAGACTCATCCAAACTATGTCCAGCCTCGACGCGGAGCAGTCGCGTGCACTGGGAAGCGGCGCTCTCTCGGTAGTCTCGCTGCTTCAAAGCCGGTGCCAGTGAGAGGTCGCCTCCGCTCTGGCCGGGCACTAATGCGGCACTGATGTTCCGGGGTGACGCTGACCGTTGCACGCGGGAAGCGCGCGTCGGCAAGGGAGGGGGTTGGGTCAGCCAGGGCGGTCAGACGCGGGCGTGGTGGTGGTATTGGTTTTGAACCGTTTCAGGTGTAGTACTGGTAGTTTGCAAAACTACTCAATTATTGCACTCAGTTTCCTAAGAAAATGTGGTAAAAAAACGTTACTCCACAACCCGCTTCCCTTCTCCTTCCTATTCCACCGCTCGCGCATGTCCGCGGGAAGCGACCGATCAACCCTTATATAGGAGTGCTAGCACAAAAAGATGCATGCATGACCACTAAAATTTCCAGATTAAAGTGCCACTCCTGCGGGAGTATGGCGTATGTCATTACCTTCGGCCTGGCCATGGCTACCGGGCTACAGCGACCAGAGAAGAGGCGGTGGGAGGGTAATGAATGCAGCTAGTATTTTTGTTCGCCGTCCGGCTTAAATAAATGTGCACCATCACGTGTACCACCGGGTGCACAAATTGTAACATACGTGTCTGCTTAAGTGGGCGTCACGTAACTGGTGTGTGTGAGAGATTCTGAGAAACAGAGTGTGTATGTGCGACTCTACTCTTCGGACATGTACTCAACCTTTTGCATCGGGATATAAGTATAATGGTATTACACTTTAGCTAGTGATTTATGTGGCCATGTTAACGTGGTTGTGTAAAAAATGTCACTTCCTGCTCGTGATTTGCATTATATAATTACTAGTAAGATGCTCGTGCATTGCACGGAACATCAATATGCATTTTTTTACAAAACACCTATTGTGGTTGATCCATGCAGGAGTAATCCCATGTGTAAAAACTAATGATATCTCGAGAATTTTATCGGAAAACTGGTATCTCGATAATTCCATCGAAAACATGAAAGATGAGAGATAAGGTGAGGAGGAGCGGAGCATGGTGGTGACTGGTGGTTAGACTGGGCGGAGGCATGGGGATGGACGGCGCCGGCAGGCGGCAGCGGCCACCATGCTAGCTAGATTGTTCCAGAGACTTCCTTTTTTAATTGCTCAGCAATGAGGTTGTGGGAGATAAGGACGATGAACGAGGCAAGGCCTTGTCTGTAAATGTGGAGAGAGGTGTGGGTATCTTTTGTAAAATTGTCATAGTTTGCTTTCTATCCATCAGATATAGATCGGACGGTCTATATTACAAGATGGCAGGCACACCATCATCACCAACTCATTTTTTTATAAGAGTATAGATGATAAGTTTGCTAACTACTAAAGTAAAGTGGATTTTGTCCATGTTATACAAGTAAATTAAGGTGATTGCTTATCATACGGGTAAGGTTGGACGAAGGGTGGTAGGAACAAATGCTCCGCCTAGAGCATGTGT
>NC_041390.1:539045632-539049036 GCF_002162155.2 Triticum dicoccoides
GCGGGGTCCTCGGTGGCAGATGTAATTTAAGTGTGTGCGGCTTCATCATAGTTAATGACAGGGGCCACCAACGAGGGGGTGCGAGAGAGAAAAGGCTCGTAGAGAGGGAAGAGAAGGCATGTGTGCGTGAGAGGAATCGAGATCGAGAGAACGTGTTTGCTCGAGAGACACCGAGGAAGACTACTATATATCGATGGTGCATGTAGGTGGGAATTAAACGAAGGGATGGTCTTATTGGTTTTGGGGATATAGGGGAAGAGTGAGAGAGGGGGTAGCTAGAAGGAGATTGTCAAGTGTGGGTGTGTGTTTTACCCATCCAGGCGGAAGTTATGTGCACACAAGAAGAGAACGATTCGATGTTGCCTTAGGGTTGAGGGTAATTAACTATGTATGGAGACATAGGAGACCTTGAACGTGCATGTGCGAGAGGTATATACATTTATACATGGGATGTGTGTGTGCGCACGAGCATGATCGAGATAAAAGAAAGAAGACATAAGTCATAAGATCAACGATATGGGAGAGATCGGTATGACAATGTGCATGCATGTGAGAGTGCAGGGAAGAAGGCTCAATAATTGAGCATGTGTTTTTGTCTTTAAGAGATAGTGGCGTGGGCTGGAGTATGCATCTATGGAGAGCAGAGGGAGCGAGACACAACGATTGTGCAAAAGATATCAACCTATAAATGCATGTATGGAGAGACATATATAGTGTGGGTGATAGGAAGCAAGAGTGCGTGCAAGAAAGAAATGTTGGCGGAGAAACTACAGATAGATACAGAGACAGAGATGCTAGATAGAGGGACATCGGCTAGTTTGAGTGTTGGAGATGACCGTCGGGTGGTTCACAGGGTGAAGTTATGTGTGTGAGAGAGAAAGATAAAAAGAGGGCACTTGACTGCATGTAGAGAGAAACATATATAGTGTGCGTGATAGGAAGCAAGAGTGAGGGTGAGAAAGAAGGTTGATGGAGAAACAGAAAAATAGAAAGATAAAGATGCTAGCTAGCTAGTGTGTGTTAGAGATAGGAGTCGAGTGGATACGAAGGCTGAGTTATGTGTGTGGGTGTGAGAGAGATAGAGAGAGTGTGCATGTGAGTCACATACAAACAAATATCAGAGAGAAATGAGATCCCGAGAGACGGAGTTTTGTGTCTGCGAGAGAGAAAGATATTTCACAACGGGAGTGATAGCTAGAGAAACATATGAGGGAACGCAAGATATCTCTAGGGGAGAGAGTGTGTGTGAGAGACATACAAGAGAATGGTGGAGAGATATGAGACCCTGGGAGACAGAGTTTGTGTTTGTGTGTGAGAAAGAGATATTTAAGAGGAAGAGTCGTAGCTTCTCATATCTAAGGAGCGAAATACATCTCTATGTGAGAGGGGGTGTGCAAGTGGCACACAGGGGAATAGTAGAGAGAAATAAGACCCTGGGAGACGAAGTTTGTGTTTGTGTGAGAGAAGGAGATTTCACATGGAGAATCATAGTTAGAGACACATAGCAGGGAGCAAGATATACTTAGAGAGAGATATAGTGATGAAGCTCGAGGAAGAGAGTACCGTCAGTGTGTTGCGAAGATAAAAGATCATTGTCGACATACTGGTAGCACAAGAGATACCCGAGAGATGATGAACACGTATAGGTCTAGAGAGATACTCCTATATAAGCATGTGTGATAGCTATATGAGACGAATATCTGGATTAAAGGGGATTCAAATATTTAAACTGGAGATCACGACATCGATAATATCATAACGCAAATTGGTGTATGAAACATGCATATTCATTTGAATTTGGGGACACGTGTAATGTTATATAGTTTATCAATATTAGTGATTCATAGATTCTTTAATTAGAGACAATGCATGATTTATATGCAATTAATGTCTAAACGGGATTACACTATATGTTGCGTGTATGAAACACATTATACATGTTTGAGAAGTAATAAAACCACATGAAACACACATTAATTGGAGACAGTTAGCGAGGAATGCATACATTGGATTTCAACATAAAGTGGTTTCGAATATTTGGAAATTCAAATTCAGATGGATACAGCCTTATGAATCTGAGATCATGCCATTTGTAAACCATATTTATGTATAAAGGGTGTTGTGCTCTTGAAAGTATATATAAAAAATGATGTATGTAGAATTTTATTCCAATCGCAAATGGATCCCGCCCGAACAAAAATAGAATACAAACTGGATTCGAATTGAGTTGGCACGGTAAACATGCACTCTTGCTCTGCAAATATTTGAACGAAGCGGGGAAAGTCACAGTAACCACCCGAAACCAAAATCTGTGTGATGGAAATTACTGCCTATCCCTGACACGCAAAGCCTATCGGCTTGATTTCTATAGGTTTCGATAGGGGTAGGTTTGTAATTTCACTCAAACATGACATAACCGCCTCTCACCCGGATTCATACACAGTGGGTGCCAAAACACAGTGTCTCCTCGGCCGAAATTGACTCCCTCCCTGATTCATACACGGTGGGCGCCAAAAACAAACTCTTGTTGGCAAATATTCAGTGTATGCGAGATTACCGTCCTATCCCCAACCGACTAGTATTGATGTGATGTAGGAAATTTTAAACGGGGGATAAGTTTGTAAATTTCCTGACATTTGAGACAAGTGCGCCCTGAAGACATGGTTCCCCCTTCCTCTCTCCCTCCATTTCCCCATCCGTACTCCGTGGGCGCCAAAACACCCTCTCCACCCGAGCCTCCTCCGTCTTCCACCCCATCCACCACCGTTGTCCTCCACCATGCCGGAGCTGATACCCCGACGACGTCGTCCATTACAAGAGATCGACCTCTCTCATCCACGGCTTCGGACCGGGATCCTTGCATCCCTTCCTCTCGCTTCATCCCCGCCGTCGTCCACCTTGCCGGTGCCGCTCCTACGAACGTCTCGTCCATCGCGCCTCGCCACCACCGTCTACCCTCCTAGATCTGCTTCCATGTCGCCGACTGCCATCGCTACTGTAGCACCGTCAAATTCTTAGCAGATGCATACATGGCACCGCACCAGAGGTGGTACTCTTTCGTATCTGCTCAACTTATTTATCGCAACAAGATAATAGATCGCCACTGCTTTACTCTGATTTCTTGTCCATCACTTACTTGCTAGTTGAAAGCAAACATTGGTTGCGAAGTTGCCTTTGTCAGGTTTGCACCTTCAGATCCACCATGGCACGCTCAACACTATACTTGCAATGCTTATGGTTTTCCCCTTTTATATTCCACACTAGTTAAATGACAGTAGACTACATTTCGAAATTGGGTCAGTCGATTTTTCAAAGCTCGCTGGAGTTCGCTGGTGCGAAGGAAGGGGCTCAGGTGGGGACGGTGGTTGTGGGGGGTGGTGAGACCTCGCCGAACGAAGAAAACT